>NW_003852940.1:16260-19505 GCF_000181295.1 Otolemur garnettii | reverse complement strand
TCTTTGCTGGCAGGTTGCACAGATTCTCCCTACAGCAGTTCCCGCAAACTGTTGGGCATCTTGGATTAGCTTCAGATGCTGATGGCTGGCCGCAGATCAGATTGTGCTCTCCAGGCTTCTGGTAGAGGTGTTATGGAGATGCCATTTTTGGAGTTTTACAATAACTGGTTTCTGGCTGGCCGCCCACTCCTATCTGTCCTCCAAACTTGGCACATGAGTCCACACTCCACCAGATTTTCCACTCAACTCCTAGTTTCCCCTCGAACAGGAAATTGTTGTGGTCCATGGGAAAAGAGCTGGGTGCTTTTTGCACCCTCTGAGTTCAGTCCGTTTCTGCTGGGAGGAGGAGCTGGTTACCTCTAGTTCCTGCTGTGGCGTGCACAGAAGACTTTTCAGTGTTTGTAGGAAGAGAACCAATTCCTCCTGTGGGTCACTGCGTCAGTGCAGCTCCACATACACTTCCAAAATTACAGGATGGATCAGTTCCTAAGTGGAGTCCCTTCCCCTCAAGTTTCTGTCCAATTGCCTGGATCCCTGACGCCCCAAGCTGGGTCCAAATGGCTCCCCTTTCTGGCTGCCAAATTCCATTCGGGAATCCACGCTTCACCACACTCTCCGTGAAACACCCAAATTCCCCAAGAATTGGGCACACAAGTCCTTCGTGGGGGGGAGGGATTGGTTTCTGCCTCTCAGGGCACCAGCCGCAGACCTGGAGCCACTGGTCACAGCTGGCACCATTTCAGCTGCTGCCCTGAGTTTTTTCTGACAGACACCGTAGTTCTGGGCTACACTTTCAATCCAGCAATTCACCTTCTTGCTGCACACCCTGCGCTACTTGTCCGTGCCAGCATTTCACGCAGGAAAAGATCCACACCCCCCACTCTCACATGAAACCACCAGGAGAATTGACCTAGGGATGCATCCCCTCCACCATCTTGCTCTGCTCTGCCTTGGTTATATATATTGTTACATAAGCAGTTAGGTCATATTAAACCTAAAAATTATTTTTTTCAATTATTCCAAGCAAGGAAATTAGAGATGAGTTTGAATTATATAATGTAATATCAGTGACTGTATAAAAACAATAGCTTTCTTACTAGCACTTGATGTCAATTCAGTACCCTTTCTCCTATGCCATATTTTTGGTTTTTATTATTATTATTATTTTAGTTTTTATTTTATTTTTGTTTGTTTGATCTTGGGGAAACTTAAGAGCCCTAGTTATCTGCTTTTGTGTTGCTTATATTATCATAGGTAACCTTTATGAACAATTGATACTAGTTAAGGAATTGGTTCAGATGGCTTTGTACAATGTTACTTTTCCTAAATTTTCTTAACTTCTAACTTTGTGAATTAATTGCTTATCTTAAAACTGGCAAAACAGAACATACCATATTGTATCCAAGCAGGAGAAAAGGCAAGTTATTTTGTTTTAACCATTAATATGATGATAGAATTTGGTTTCTCCAATTCAAGACATGATTCATAGACCCTAATCATTTCCCATTACAGAAGGAGCCAGTACTCAATTCAATTTATATTTGTGAATATTTTCCAGGTGAAATGAATATCACTGCAGTGGCTGAGTCCAAACAAAGTAGTGCTTGCCCAAACAAATCAACTGAGCAGCAAAATCTAAACTGGAAAGACACCGTGGTCAAGAGCCTATTAGTAGAGGTATGTACATGCAAAACTGACAAGCTTTCCCTGATAAGAAATAGACAATATCTAAGAAGTGAAGTGTTAAAAGACATTCTCCTTGAAGAAACTCTAATCAATCACAGTTACTTCTGACACAAGACATGCCATTTTAAATGAATTAAAATACCATAAAGTTCATCCTTTCTTTAATTAATGCCTCACCCAAGAGAGTAAAACTTAATGCTTGAGACAGGCTTGACGATGCCTTGTTTGCTTCTGATTCATGACGCTTTCTCTACCTCCTATTTCTCTTCCTTCACTTTTTAAAAACTGTTTATCAACTTCAAGAGACAAATCTCCTTGCCCTATTCTCCAGTGCAGTTCCCATAACCCTCAAGAAGAATCGACGCTCATCATTCTCATCTCGCCCCTTGGCTAAGGTGACCAGATGTCCTACTTTGGAGGGCCATTCCTGATTTTTAACAATTTGTTCTGCGACCTGTGGCATTTTTAAAAAGTCCCGATTTTTGGAAAGAATGCACGGCATGACAAGCTAAGGAACAGCAGGAGAATGGGAAGGGAATATAAAGTTTTCAGCTGTTGAAAAGGTTAATGTAACTACATTTGGGAATGAATGGGTTAATGTAACCTCATTCGGAAATGAAAAGGCTAATGTAAACTCCCTACTCCCCTCCTGGTCAAGGTCACCCAGGTGGAATGGTATCAGAAGGATACTGGCTCCCTTTCTTGCTTCTAGGCAAGGACAATTAGCTCAGAAGGAGCCAAACTGTCTGGAACAAACAAGTAGCCCCCCCCAGGGGGTCCCTAACCATAAACAGCTCAGCCAATTACCCACCCCACCCCCATCAATGGTGTGCCGCTTTACCAATGTTATAATCTGGTCACCTTACTCTTGGCACATCGCTGCTCTACCAAACACTCTTATTTGTCTACTGGAGATGTTAGACAGGATGAGAGGAACCAAGAGTATCCCACACTGCGTCCTCTGTCCAATCGAGGAGAACACAGAGCCTAAAATGGGTATTGGTAATGTGCAGTGACTTATAGATATGGACAGAAGGAGGCAATTCGTGGATCTCTCAGGGACAAACTTGTACTGCCCAAGCTTACCTGAGCTGACGCTTGACTGCTTCTCCTCAATGAGAAGATAAGCCAAACTCATTATTCTGTGCTTGTTTTTGTATGATGTCCAACAGGCTGAAGGTATTGAAAAAGAAACTACCCAGAGTTACCTTATCTGTACAAAAGGTAAGACAATTTTTTAGATTCCCAAATTAGTCCTAAAGAAAATTCATTAACAGTCAGTTTATTTCCTCTCCTTCCACATTAGTCCATTGTGTGATTTCATTTTAAATACTTCATGGAGGATTACTTTTTTATTCTTTATCTTTATTGCATAATTTTAGCAAACAAAAAGTATATTTATAAAACATTTTTAGTTCACCTGTGACATTGATCTGCCTCAACCTATTTTTTCCCCATCTTCTATGTTTGTGATTCCTCTTATAATTGGAGGAATAGTGTCACAGTGTTGGACAATGGGAAATCAACTTTTTTTTTTTTTTTTTTTTGAGACAGAGCCT
>NW_003852940.1:13063-15487 GCF_000181295.1 Otolemur garnettii | reverse complement strand
CTACTCCTTTGAGCCACAGGCACTTTCCTAGAAAGTGACTTTCAATATGTTTGTTCCTCAAATCTGCTACAGATTTTATAAAAGGAAGTTGTCACTTTTTTTAATCTACATTTCTTTCCAGGTACCAAAACCTCTAAGCAAGTAGTTTTGGACTTGCCAAATGATGCAGTAGAAGGATCCACCAGAGGCTTTTTCACTGTTGTGGGTAAGGTGATTAAATTTTGTGTTTCACAAAGATTTGAAAATTCTGGTCACAAAAAAATTCTCAAAATGAAAGTATGAGGAGATTTTCTTAAGCTATTAATTGGAGGGAATTAGTGTTCAGGCCATCCTCTAATGCATGCTTCCCTATGGTATCTGAAGGGATTATAGTACCATTTCTTAACCTGTGTTTCTAGGACACATGAGTTCTGGCAGATGGTTACTGCTATTCAGAAAACCAAAGGTTCTATTATAACCCACTAATCTGAAATATTAAATTCATCTCTTTGAGAATCAGAATAAACCTTCCTATTCAAGATTCTGGGAATTTCCTCAGTGAAAGGAAGAATCTGTTTTACAAAGGGCAAATTTCTTTGCTTATGATTAACATTAAACTTTTGGGGGATGGATGGATTACAATTTATAGTTCATAGGATCAATTTCTCAAAAAGCAAGCAAACACACATTTTCCTAACTTCACTTTTCTTGGTGATGAGATTTTCAGAAATATTTTCTAGAAACCCCTTTAACTTCACATTACAGGACTTTCTCCTCTTTGGAATTACATCATGAAAGTTTCCCTGTCTCTACCTTTTAGAATCAATACTAAATGTATCCCACGGCCACTGTGCCTCTTTTATCTATGGCTATTAATGCTGAGATTATAGCTACAAGGAATCTAACTTCCCTGTTTTCTATTTTTAGGAGATATAATAGGACTTGCAGCTCAGAATCTGGAGAATCTTATCCAAATGCCCTATAGATTTGGAGAGCAGAATATTGCCCTAGTAGTGTCCAATACCTATGTCCTTGACTACCTGCAATCTACTGAGCAACTGACAGAGGAGGTTAAATTCCAGGCACTCTTTTTCTTACCTAATGGTAAGAAGATTTCTGTAATTTCTTCCCATAATAGTTGAAATCAATTGTTACTAATACCAAGATGTCACAAAACTAATTTTATGAGGTACTCTTGTTGGGGAAAACTGGACCTCAACTGAGGAACTCTGAGTCCTACCTATGTTTTCTTTTTGACTTCAAAATATGTGTGGTCAGTGAGCTTCATAATTAGGAACTGTGAAGTTTTAGAATCATAAACTCAGTTATTCTCTTTTAGCACTTAGTATTTTTCCAAGTCACCCCGCTGTTTGTTATTGTTAATAGTAGCTGCAAATGGTTCATTTGTCAACTTCTGTATTTGTTTACTCAGTTGCGTTCCATTGCAGGGAAGTAACCGAATCTGTGTGTAGAAAGAGGGTGTATAATTCTTTTAAAATGTGATATTAAAGAACACTCCAAGGGGGTTCTTTTCATAAAAATATCACTGATGTAAAATAACCATAGGAGAAATATAGGTGAAATGCCTATATGCCTCTGGCCAAAAAAGCCGTTTGAGAGAGAATGGTGAAAAGACTTTGTGCAGGCATACTTGTGAGAAACTGAGGCAGAATCCCATGTGACCAGGTTGATTGTGAGCCGAATATGACCAAGGCTTCGACTGGAATAGCATTTACTGCGTTCAGGAATTAAAGCTGACGTTATAAGGCCAATAAAAAAGCCCTTTGGAAAACTGGCCAGATACCTATCAGTAACCTTTCCTGATCTGTGGTAAGTGACGAAGGTCGCTTGCTGACAGGTCTGGGAATGTAGTAACCTTTCCTGATCTGTGGTAAGTGATGAAAGTTGCTTGCTGACAGATCCAGGAATGGAAATCTGCTCTGGGACCTCAAGAGAAGAGGAATTTACCCAATGCATACAGATATCTAATGGCACAGATAAAACTTGAGCTTGTGAAAAGCTTTTAAGAAGTCCCACCTGAAAATTCCTTATAAAATGTTCCCACAAAAACTCCCTGACTTAAAGCCTATATGGGAGCAGAGGTTTGCACATAAATTCCTGTATGCCCAAGAAGTTTCTTTATGCCTTATTTAAAGATCGAAGTAACAGCCTCCAAATGGCAAGGCCAGCAAGGGCAGGTATTCAATTTACCTTCTTCCTCCATAGTCTCAGGCATCATCAGATAAGAACAAAGAAGAAATGGCTAACAACATGTTCTCCATTAAGTTATGTTAAATGGGTTATGTTGATAGGGTTATGTCAAAAGGTGTATGTTGAGTGGATTATTGGAAGCTAATCATGAGGTAGTCACATGATGTTTAAATGGATCAATGAGGTCATTGCTGTATTGTGCGCATGTACAAAATTCCCTATATAAACCAACCG
>NW_003852940.1:11094-12565 GCF_000181295.1 Otolemur garnettii | reverse complement strand
TGCCCGGGCTGCTGTAGCAGGAGAGGATGGCAGAATGATTGCTGGCCAAGTTTTAGATATTAATCTGGTTGCAGAGCCAAAAGTGAATCGAGGAAAAGCAGGTGTGAAACGATCTGCAGTGGAGATGTACGGCTCCTCTTTTGACTTGGATTATGACTGTCAACGGGATTATTATGACAGGATGTGCAGTTACCCAGCACATGTTCCTCCTCCTCTTCCTATTGCTCGGGCTGTGGTGCCCTCAAAACGCCAGCGTGTCTCAAGGAACACCTCACGAAGGAGGAAAAGTGGCTTCATATCTAAGAGTGGACAGCGAGGTTCTTCCAAGTCTGGAAAATTGAAAGGAGATGACCTTCAGGCCATTAAGAAGGAATTGACCCAGATTATAGGATGCTAACTTTTAGAAAAACAATTGGCACCATTTCCAACAGCAGAGATTATGAGAAAGAGATTATGAGAGAGATTATTTTATGAAGTCTTTAGAAAACTGAAATTTAATTAAGATTTGTTGAAAGAGATCAAGTTAAATGGCAACAAGTTACATAAGCAAGCATATTTCCCATGGTTCAGGATATTGCTTAGCGGTGTTCTGTTGACCTGTTTTAGGACTATTTCTAGGGGTTGATTTAAAGTTCACAGTCAAATGATGACTAATATCATATAACGAAGCTTGGATTATTGCTTATACTGTTTTGCACAGGGCATCAAATTCTGTTTTCTTGCCATAACCCGCTACATGAAGTTAACCTTCTCTAATGATCAAAACACTGTCACCTTTAGCAGTAAAGGAGGCAATGAGATTTTTCAGATTAACAGTCATAACCACTTACTGGTCGAACATTCAGAGCTAACAAAAGCATATGGACAATACACAGTAGATGTGAAAGGACAAGGTTGTGCATTTATCCAGGTAATAGAAAACTACCTGAAAGGGAGGGGAATATTTTCCAGGAAAAAAAGTGCGCTTCAATTATATATGAAGTATTATTCTCCCATTGTGTATATTTCCATTACCTGTTTCTGGAAAACGTTTATGTTTTCAAATTAATAGCAGAAAGTGCAAGTTATTTCATGAAGAGGTACTCACTGTTAGAATAGTTGGCTAACAGAAAGGTTTCTGAAAGTTATAGCAGATTTCATACTTGGGGGAGAACCATGAACCACTTCACCCTGAACAGTCTGAAATCTGCTATAACTTACTGTCATATTTTTCTTTGCTATCCCATTAAATGATGTCTTTTCACATATGAGTCTATTATTTTATTCCTTTTTAATACTTCATCATACTTTCATTCTAGAAAACTAAGAGCTCTGTATGACACCAACTTGAATAATTTCCTTTGCTGTTGAGAACTCTGAATTCAAATCTTTAGACATTATACCACACAGAATTGGAATCCTTCAATATCAAAAGAAAGAAAGAAAGAAAGAAAGAAAGAAAGAAAGAAAGAAAGAAAGAAAGAAAGAAAGA
>NW_003852940.1:0-7421 GCF_000181295.1 Otolemur garnettii | reverse complement strand
GCTGGATACAGGATCCTGGGTTGAAAGTTATTTTGTTTTAGGAGATTAAAGTCAATGACCATCCTCTTATAGCCTGAAAGGTTTCAGCTGAGTGATCTGCAGTCATCCTAATACTCTTCCCCTTGTATGTTATGGTTTTTTTATGTCTGACTGCTTTCAAGATTTTCTCTTTCATTTTAACTTTGGTGAAGTTAATTATGATGTGCTTGGGGGATTTCTTGTTTGAGTTGAATCGTGCTGGGGTTCTGAAACTATCTGCTCTCTGAATTTCAGAATTTCTTGGCATGTCTGGAAAGTTATCTTTCACAATTTCATGAAGAAGAGCCTCAGTGTTTTGTGAAGCAACTTCATCATCTTCAGGGATTCCTATAAGGCGAATATTAGTTTTCTTCGAATTATCCAAGAGCTCTCTGAGAGTGAGATCCATTTTTGCTCTCCATTTCTTTTGATCTTTGTGCTCCCGGGCTTCTTCAAAAGATTTGTCTTCAAAATCAGAGATCCTTTCTTCTTCCTGTTCCACTCTGTTACGGAGGGATTCCACCATGTCTTTAAGATCCTTGGGGGCTGCAACCTCTTGTCTCAGTGTTTCAAAATCTTTGATCATTTTATCTTTGAAATTGTTGAGTTCTTGATACAGCTTTTGAATAATTTCTTGAGATATCTTTTGAATAATTTCTTGAGAAATCTTTTGAATAATTTCTTGAACTTCTACTTCCTTTCTTTCTTCCATTCTGTTAATCTTATTTGCTATCCACATTCTGATCTCGATTTCTGACATCTCAGCCATTTGCTTGTGGATGGGGTCTTCAATTTTTCCTTGAGGGAGTTGATCTACTCTAGTTATTCGAGTTGCCAGAGTTTTTCTGCTGATTCTGCCCCATTCTGAGTTTACCTTGTTTGGAGGTCTTATCAGAACTGTTCAGTTGGTGGCTTCTTCTGGTTGCCCAGAGAGAGAGGCAGTGTGTGTCTGTTGTCTACTCCCAGTTTTTGGGTGCTGGGGCAACTGGGGTGCAGTGGAATGGTAGCAGCTGTATAGGAGTGTGCATGGCTGGATTACACCTTGTTTAGGCTGCCGGCTGACCAGGGGTAGGAGACCAGCAGTAGCCAAATCAGTCCTAGTTCAGCACCCTGAAGCAGCCAGGAGGTGGGGAATGGCAGCGGTAGTGTAGGGTACGCGAGCAACCAGATCAGTCTTAGTTCGGCCCCAACAGAGTAGCTGGGGGTGAGCAGAATACTCCTTCACCATTGCCTGTTGGCCATGTGTGGCACTAGCAAGTCAATCTATGCCCTCCCAGCGTGGGAGCCTGGAGTAGACAACTACTCCACCTCCGTCTGTGGGCTGCACATGGCTCTAACAAATAGTTCTGGGCCCACCCAGAGTGCTAGACTCCTCCACCACCTCCTGCAGGGTACGTGTGGCTCTAGCAAGCAGTTCTGGGGCCACCCAGCACAGGTGCCTGGAATGGGAAACTCCTCTGCTGGTCCCCATGGGGTGTGCGTGTCTCTAGAAAGCTGTTTTGGGGCTCCCTGGAATGGAGGACTCCTCCACTACTTCCTGTGGGACATCTGTAGAACTAACAAGCAGTTCTGGGCCCACCCAGAGCCCTGGAGTGGGGATCTCCTCTGCTGCCTGTGGGGTGCGTGGCTCTAGTAAGCAGTTCTGAGCCTCCCAGAGTGGGGGGCTCCTCTGTCACTGTCTGCAGGGTGCGCTAGGCTCTAGCAAATAGTTCTGTGCCTTCCCAGAGCAAGGGAAGTCCCTTGTGGCCACCCACTACCCGCAGGAGTTGTGCAGCTCTAGCACACAGTTCTGCTCCTGCCCAGAGCCCTGGAGCAGGGATCTACTCTGCTGCTATGGGGCGTGCGGCTCTAGCAAGCAGTTCTGGGCCCTCCCAGAGTGGGGGACTTATCCGCTGCCACCTGCAAGGGTGCGCAAGGCTCTAGCAATTGGTTTTGTGGCTGCCTGGAGCAGGGGAAGTCCTCTGCGGCCACCCGCCACCCGCAGGAGGTGTGTGGCTCTAGCACGCAGTTCTGTGCCTGCCCAGAGCCCTGGAGCAGGGATCTACTCTGCCGCCCATGGGGTGCGCGACTCTAGCAAGAAGTTCTGGGCCCTCCCAGAGTGGAGGACTCATCCACTGCCACCAAAGGGGGTGCACAAGGCTCGAGCAAGTACTCCTGTGGCTGCCCAGAGCAGGAAACTCCTCTCCGGCCACCTGCCCCCCACAGGAGGCTTGCCACTGTAGCAAGCAGTTCTGGACCTGCCCAGAGCCCTGGAGCAGAGATCTCCTCTGCTGCCCGTGGGGCGTGCAGGACTAGCAAGTAGTTCTGAGTCCTCCCAGAGTGGGGGACTCATCTGCCGCCACCTGCAGGGATGTGTAAGGCTCTCCCAAGTTGTTCTGTGCAGGGGACTTCTCTGCAGCCACCTGCCACCCGCGGGAGGCGGGCAGCTCTAGCAAGCAGTTCTGGGGCACACTTTGTATCTGTATTTTGTGTTCTTAAATGATCTTTCTTTGATTTACAGCTTGCTGAACTTCTTTCTGGGCTCAGTTCCCCGTCTTTGGCTTCATAGATTCTGATTCCAACCAGTTTTTCTTCCTTTGCTCAGGAGCCTCTGACCAGGGTTGCTACCAGTCGGCCACCTTCTCAGAATCCCTTAATTCTTAATAACACTTGATCACTCAAAGACTTGAAAGCTTCATTAACTTATTGCCAAAGGATATACATAAAGAAAGTAATTATAACATAAACAAGTTACATTTAAAAAAAAAAACTGTAGAAACCAGTTGGATGAAACTAGAGGCCATTATCCTAAGCAAAGAATTTCGAATGAGAAACCAAATACCACCCATGTTCTCACTTACAGGTGGGAGCAAAGGTAGTACAATAGACATTTGAAGCTCAGAAGGGGGAGGTTGGGAGACAGTGAAGGGAGAAAAACTACCTATTGAGTGCAACGGACACTATTCAGGTGATGGGTACACTAAAAACCCAGACACAGCCTCTATAAAATTTATCCATGTAGCCAAAACCCACTTGGACCCCTAATTCTATCAAAACAAAACAAAATAAAAATTAATAATTGAAAATAGCACCCATGGCTCAGCAGCTAGGGCATGGGTCCTATACACTGTGGCTGGTGGATTCAAACCTGGCTCAAGCCTGCCAAACAACAATATTTACAACAAAAAAATAGTCTGGCATTGTGGTAGGCACCTGTAGTCCCAGCTACTTGGGAGGCTGAGGCAAGAGAATCGCTTAAGCCCAAGAGTTTGAGGTTGCTGTGAGTTGTGACACCGTAGCACTCTAGTGAGGGCAATATAGTGAGACTCCGTCTCAAAAGAATAGCACTTACCATGTTTCCCCAAAAGTAAGACCTACCCCACAAATAAGCCCTAGCAGGATTTCTATGCATTTATTAAATATAAGCCCTACCCCGATAATAAAACCTACTGATGGGCATGGCTATGCAGCGTATCTACATAGCCACACCGTGCATTTTGGTGCAGAGACGAAGACATCCCCTGAAAATAAGCCCTAATGTGTCTACTTGAGAAAAAATAAATATAAGACAGTGCCTTATTTTCAGGGAAACACAGTATGTGTAAATGTATTCTTCAATTAGGAAATAAATGATTCTACCCTTCGGTACTAGAATAGAATTCCTTTTAGAAAATAGCTTGTTTGGGGGAAATGAGGGGAGACATGGTGGACTAGAAACAGCTTGCATACACTGTTCTCTGGGACAGGATTTAAAACTGCAAGTATTAATAGATGCCCACCTATGGCTGGACCCCCTGGGAAAGAGCCTTGTAAACCATCAGAGGAGTAAGAGTGGCAGGAGACGCTCAGAATAAAGGAGATGAGGATGGAAAATTCCACTCATCAAGACTGGAAGGTACCTGAGGGAGTTGCCTACATATGGATAAAGGAGAGAACTTTAGGTCTTCAAGTTCCCCATGTGTACACTACAACTTGACCTGTCACACCTGCACACACACACCACAACCCCCACAAGATCCTGTAATGATCAGGGAACGGCTTGGAGACTACATAGTGAAGCTGCATCAGAAAGTAGGCTCAGGAGGGACCTGCTGGCCTAAGGTTATTGCAGCTGATGTCACTCTGAGGTCTCAAGTTCAGAGCTCCTGGTCTACATAGGGATTGGCTTTGCTGTAGCTGCCACAACATCACCCTGTGCTAATCTTCAGAAAACAGATGTTCTCACATGCCTGTGACTATAAGCAAAGAAATCCCCACCCCCACCAGGGAACTTGAGTAGAGCTCAAGTGGTCCCATAGTAACAGCCTCAGTGGGACCTGTGTGGTGAGAGAACCCCAGCCATTCAGCACCCCAGGCCCTATGATCCCACACCCTAATCAGTAGAGCAAGCTCCCTGGCCTGTGCACAGCTGGTTCGAGCCCATGCCCCCATGGATCTGGGTTGTAAGCATAGGTTCATGTCCCTAAAAACCTGTATGCCAACTATCAGGCCATGCCCCATGGCCCCAAGTACCAACTGGCAGAACAAGCTCCAAGCCCTGTGCATGAACCAAAGGGTCATGTCCCCATGGCACCATATGTTGACACGCAGCTCTCCAATATGTACCTGCTAGCCATAAGTTTCCTCCCAACACATACTGCCATTATACTTAGACCTTTATGAATCTAGTCTATAAACTAGACTACTGCATCCCTGACAACTATAGCCATTACCCAGATAGCCTCCCCAAACAGTCACTCTCAACACCGAGTGGCACCTGGATAAAGCAATACCCTGCATCGCCTACCTTTGTGGAGAAGGACTCACCCAGTCCCCTGTTTGAGCTTCCAACAGTGGCCTATAAACCAACTAATCACTCTATACAAAGATCACTCAGCCTTGGCCGAGGTCCCACAACCCATGTGAGAACCAGTCAAGGTCATGCTATTCACCACTGTAAAGAGAGAATTGCACAGTCCCCCATCTGATCTTCCAACAGCAGCCTGGAGACCAACATACCAATCTGAATGTATATCCCCCAGCATCAACTTAGACAATGACAACAATAGGAATTAAAGTCCATACAGGAGAACACATTGTGTTATGGGCTCTCAATATATCTGGTCCTCTCCCTCTAAGTCAGTCGTTCAATGTAGGACACAAAGCATTATATAGGGACCTCTCCTCCTTCTCACAAAGTAGTGGAGTTCCCAGAAAATGACAAGTGTGCAGAAAACTTATTAGCTCAGCCCTTAAAGAACAGGTTTCAGGTGAAAAGAAATGAGCAAAAAAATTCTAGCAACAAGAAAAAACAAGTTATTATAATTAGATATCTGAAAAGAATCACAATAGATTCAGAGCAACAGACTCCAACCATGAGGAAATTGCCATAATGTCAGAAATGGAATGGATAGCAAATAGAATGAATTGAAGTGTCGTAAAAGTTAAAAATCAATATAAAGAAGCCAAAAAAAGTTTTCCAGATTCAAAAGAATAATTAAAAAATACACTAAAGAGATAGACAATGTAAGAAAGTATATAACTGAACTTAAATAAATGAATCATTTAGTGAATTACAAAACACAGCAGAAAACTTTAACAGGCCGTACCAAGCAGAAAAAAGAATCCCAGTGCTTGAAGACAAGGCATTCAAAATAACAGTGAAAGATGGAGAAAAGAAGAAGAATGAGCAATCACTCAAGGAAATATGGGACTCTCAGATATGAGGCAATACAGGAGTTGTAGGTATCCCAGAGGGAGAAGATGCAAAATCAAAAAGTGTGGAAAACCTATTAAAGGTAATTACAAAGGAGAACTTCTTAGATATTGCCAGAGATTCAGATATCCAAACATAACATAGTTATTGAACAACAGAAAGATTAATAATAAACAGGACATCCTTGAAGACACATAGTCATCATCTGGCCAAATTCAAAATGAGAGAGAAAATTCTACAAGCTGCAAAATAAAAGCAACAACTAACCTACAAAAGTAAAACCATTAGGTTAACAGCAGACTTCTCAGTGGAGACCTGAGAAGCCAAAAGAAAGGCCCCATTTCTAGTCTTCTTAAACAGGACAACTGCCAGACAAGAATTCTGTATTCCACAAAACTAAGTTTCAGACATAATGAAGCAATAAAGACTTTTCCAGACAAACAAACACTAAGACAATTCTTCACTACTAGACTTGCCCTACAGGAAGTGCTCAAAAGTGCATTATGAGGGGTGACACCTGTGGCTAAAAGGAGTAGGGCTCCAGTCCCATACGCCAGAGGTGGCGGGTTCAAACCCAGCCCTGGTCAAAAACTGCAAAAAAAGAAAAAAAAAAAAGGTGGATTATGAGTACAACAGCACAATAGATAACCAAGAGTGTAAAAACACCCCGAAGTTGTAGCTCATAGCTCTTATAAAGCAAAAGCACAAGAATGAAAACAAACCAATATGTCACTGAACATGACAAAAAAGAACAGCATCCCACATGTCCACGCTAACACTTAAAGATCAATTCAAAAGACATAGACTGGCTGAATGGATGAAAAAACACAAACCAAGCATTTCTAGTCTCCAAATAACACACCTAAACCACAAGCACTCACACAGATTCTAAGATTCTAAAAAAAATATTCCATGCAAGTGGAAACCAAAAGAGAGCAGGTTTAGCCATTCTCATGTTAGTTAAAATAGACTTAAAATCAGCAATGATAAAAGAAGGCAAACATGGACATTATATAATGATAAAGGGGGCAATTCCATAATAAGACATAACAATCCTAACTATATATGCATTTAACACAGGGGCTCCCAGTTTCATAAAGCAAATTCTTCTTGATCTAAGCAAAGAAATAAACAGCAGTATCTTAATTACTGGGAACTTCAACACTCCACTGAAAGAACCAGACAAATCCTTGAAGCAAAAAAAAAATCAATTAAAAAACACTGGACTTAAACAGGAACAAAAGGACCTTACAAACATTTACAGAACGTTTTACCCCCAAACTACTAAATATACATTTTTGTCATCAGCACTTGGGATATTTTCCAAGATCAAGCATATCTTAGGCCTCAAAAAATGTCTCAGAATATTTTTAAAAAATTAAAATCATACCATATATCTTCTCAGACTACAGTGGAATAAAACTAGAAATCTATTCTATGAGAAACACCAAAAAACTATACATAGTTATGAACGTTAAACAACATACTGTTGAATTATCCTTAGGTCAATGATGAAATTAAGAAGGAAATCAAATTTCTTCAAACTGAATGTCAAAAGGTACCCAAGCTTTCAAAATTTATGACATACAGCAAATGCAGTTCTAAGGAGAAATTTCATAGCCTTAAATGTCTACATCAAAAAGATAGATCACAAATTAACAACTGAATATCACATCTCAAGGAACTAAAAAGAGAAGAAACTAAACTCAAAGCCAATAGAAATAACAAA
>NW_003852939.1:18356-23876 GCF_000181295.1 Otolemur garnettii | reverse complement strand
TGGAAGAAAAAGTATCCAATGTACACACCCCTATTATGAAACTAATTTATACCTTTTATATGAAAGCTATAACCAAATAGCCTAAGAATATGGGGAGGAAGGAGGGAGAGGGGAGGGGGGAATGGGTGGAGGAGGGAGATTGGAGGGATCACTTTTGAGGTTTATCTTACAGGGGTACAAGTGAATCTTTCTAAGAGTAGAATGTCAACGTTTTAAAACAATAACTGAGAAAATGACATGAAGGCTGTGCTGACCAGTTAGATGGAAGTATTTCAGATTGGGTGTGAAAACACCACACTGTACCCCAGAAGTGCATTAATGTACATAGTTACCATTCAATAAAAAAAAATACTTAGGAAAAGTAGATTTAATGTTTAAGAAATTTCTTCAGAAATTGGTGTTTCATGTAAAACGTATGACCAGATTACCCTTTTTGGTCTGTTGCATGCTACATAATTACTTCCTGAAAATACTTATTTTCAAATTTTTCCTAGTTGTTTTTCAGGAAATCACACTTATCAATCATAAAAGGTACAATATGTTGATGTTGGTATATTATTGTGACCTTCTTGTGCACATTTGAAAAATATGCTCTGTATAGCATAAGGCACTATCTCCTTCTATCCCCCAAACCTCAATGAATAGTGTGTTTTGCTATCCTAAAGGCCCTTGACCTGGCGTCCTACTTCTGGAGAGACTGCACATCTACCTCCATATCCTGTGAGTGAAGAACCATTGGTAAGTGTTAATAAGTAAAGTATATTTTAAATTAATTATTTGTGATAAATAATTTTATCATGGGTTAAATTCTTATGGGAACGTCAGTCTTTTATGCTACAACAAAACACCTGAAACTGAGTAGTTTATAAGAAATAAAAATTTATTTTCTCATTGCTCTGGAGGCTGAGAAGTCTCAGATCAAGGCCTTGAAGGTTTCACTCTCTCTCTTTTTTTTTTTTCTTTGAGGCAGGGTCTCAAGCTGCCGCCCTGGGTAGAGTACTATGGCATCACAGCTCACAGCAACCTCCAACTCCTGGGCTCAAATGATTCTCCTGCCTCCGTGCCCCAAGTAGCTGGGACTACAGGTCCCTGCCACAATGCCTGGCTATTTTTGGTTGCAGTTCTCATAGTTTTTGGTGGGCTCAGGCTGGATTTGAACCCGCCAGCTCAGGTATATGTGGCTGGCGACTTAGTTGCTTGATCCACAGGTCCCAGCCAGTTTCACTGTCTATTGAGGGCTGCCCTCCAGGTTCAAGATGGCACCTTGTTGGTCCATCCTCATATGGCCGATGGCTGGACAAAAAAGGGCCTTGCTAGTTCCCTCCAGGTTTTTTTGAAGGCGGTGATTTCCCTAAAGACTTCACGTGTTTACTGAGGATTAGCCTCAAGCATAAATTTTATAAGGGACATAAATATTCAAACCATCACAGTGAGTTCAGCTCTTAAGAACTGAGCTATTCAGAATTCTCAAGTGAATTTTTTTTAGTAAAATTGTTTTTATTATTATTTTTTATTTTTTAAATTAATTTTTCTTTCTTATATATGTGTATATTAGGTTTCCACTTTTGCCTTCATAGAATTAAAAAGGCTAAATTTAATGACAATAACAATATTTAATACAAGGACTGAGAACAAAAACCTCATAAAGAATGACTGAAGATAAATACATTCAGAAAAGAAATCAGACAATTGTTGCAACAAAATATTGAGCAATAATAATAGTAATTATGCAAAGAAAGTAACATTCACATTGTCAGATAGAAGTATGTCTATTATACTTTGAATAGTAGTATACTATTAGAATACTTTGATCAGTTAAGTTCTTCTTATTTTGTTTTTTAAAAAGTCTCAAAAAAATAGACATCTAATATTTATAAATGAAAGTAACAGATAATTTCAAAAAAACAAATCATGCTAAATCTTATAGACAATAGAAAAAGAAATACTTTGAAGTCATTCTACTTAATCTGGATACACCTGATATTAAAATTGGAGAAAATATATTATTATAAAGGGGAAATTACAAACATATTTCACTGATAAATGAGGATGCAATATGATAAACAACATATTAACATGTTGAAATAAAATCAATGTTTAAGTAATATACTTTGGTCCAAATTAAATACAATTTATATAACAATTAGTCACTAATTTCTTTCTTTTTTTTTCCTTGCCCACACCCCCTCCCTTCTTCTCCAGCTAGTAAAATTAAGCCTTTTTGTTTTTATTTTATTTATTTTATTTTTTATTTTTATTAAATCAATTTTTTTTAATAGTGGACATAAAGCATAGATTTTTCAAAGGTTTTAAGAGACAAGTACCAGATTACATAAGGATTTCCATGATAAACCAAAGATATTATTGGATCTTACTTTATTTAAAATTTCTTTTTGAAAGAATTTCATCTTGTAGAAAAATTGCCAAAATATTACAAAGAACAGTACCAAAATAGTACAGAGAACATCAGTATACCTTCATCCAGTGTATTGAATTCCTAGGTCTGCTAACCAAATTTCCACAAACTTGGTGGCTTACAACAAAACAAATGTATTATCTCACAGTTCTGAATACCAGAGGTCCAAAATCAAAGGGTTAGCAGGGTCACCATCCTTTGAAAGGCTCTAAGACAGGGATGTCCGAAGTTTTTGTCCTCTGCTGCACGTGGGAAGAATAAGATTTGTCTTGGGCCACACAAATGCTAATGAAAGCCAATTATGAAAAAAGACAGGGGGTCCATGCATAAAATTCAATACCACAAATAAGCCCTAAAAAAGTTCTCAAAAAATCAGCACACAGCAGGGTGCATGTTGGACACCCTTGCTCTAAGAGAAAACCCTCCTGGCTGGTTCATATATCACTCACCTCTCCTTCATCTAAACATGACCTTCCTTGTTATGCATTTGTGTATCCAGCCATCGCCTTGGCCTTCTTTGCAAAGATGCTTTCCTAATAGTGAATTTTCTAATTTTAGCATCCTTTTCAATCTGCATAGGCCTGAGTCCTCCCAAATCATCAAGTGGCAGTAATTCCTTTTATTTAATGATTTTTCCTCAGTTTTTTCACCATATCCTCTTTTTCACCTTTTATCTCTTTTTCACTATAAGCAACAAGGAGAAACCAGGCCACCCTTTTGACACTTTGCTTAGAAATCGCCTCAGCTAACTACCTAAGTTCATCACTCACAAATTCTGCTTTCCACCCAATAGTTAAACACAACTCAGCCAAGTTTTCTGCTGCTTTATTATGAGGATTACCTTTCCTTCAGTATCTAATGACATGTTCCCAGTTTCCTTCTGAAACCTCATCAGAAGAAACTTTTAACATACATATTGGTACCAATAATTTTTTCATGAGTGTATATTCTCTAAAGTGGGGGATGCTTTCTCTACATACATTTCCATTCCTTCTGACACCTCATCAGAATCATATTTAATGTCCTGAGAATTGTCAGGTTAATATTTTTAATACTGGACATGAAGCAAACATTTTTTAAAGGTTCTAAGAGAGGTACCAGAAGAGACCTTGAACAGTCTCTTCAAGGCCATCCAAGGAGTTTTCTATGAAATACCTTGGAACTCTTCCATTGATCAATTCCAAAGCCACTTCCACATTTTTAGGTATTTGTTATAATTGCACCTCAATTCATGGTATCAAAAAGTGTATTGGTCAGGGCCAGAGCAACAGAACCAGTAGGGGATACAGAGAGACAGAGAGAGAGATTTTGAGAAAATGGTTTATTTGATTATGAGTGGGTAAGTTTATATTTTAGGGTGGGCAGGCAGGTGGGGAACTCTTAGGCAGGAACTGAAGCTGCAGCCCATAGGCAGGATTTCTTCTTTCTCAGGAAAACCTGAATTTTTCTCTTAAGGCCTTCACCTGATTAGCTGAGGGCCACCCAGATTATACTCAAACTCAACTAACTATAATTATTAACCACATCTTCAAAATACCTTCCAAGCAATACAGCTTAGTGTTTAATTGAGTTAATTGTTCATCATTTGACTTAAATAGGAAGTTGGATGATTAAATTCATTAACTCATCTTAGAAACATGCCACCTAACCCACTGCTGCATAGCACTACTGTTACCTTTGAAATACTCCCTTGAGAAGCTATACACTGACTCCACTGCCTAGCAAACCCTTTAAAGCACTTTTTCCAGGATGAGTTCTCAAACATCAGCTGTCATAGGAGGACAGCTCTGATAGCAATTCCAGAAAAAGAATTCCAAAACTACTATGTCAGGTAGAGTAGGCTCTGGTGTCAGTACATAGCTTTCCTAGAGGAGTGCTTTGAGGGCAACCACAGTGATATTCATAATGGTATGGCACTTTCTCTAGCATGAGTTCAGAAACTTCATTGTCCAACTTTGGTGGTATGTCCTAGCCAGGTTGACAAATAAAACTAATTGTTACACCAGATGTCTGCAAATGGTATCATTTGCTTTATCTTTCCTTTCTCTTTGTTTCTCATTCCCCTATATCTCTCCTTATCCTCTCCTCCATTTTTTTTAACTCTTTGAATGTAGCTTGTGAATATAATGTCCATTTATCCCAGGATTTTTTACTGTGTGTTTCCTTGAGGGGAAAAGAAGACAATATTTTTCCAAATCATAGTAAAATTAACAATCACAACATTATCATTAAATTAATTATTTAATCTATATGACTTTTTTTTATTTTTTATTTTTTATTAAGTCATAGCTGTGTACATTAATACTATCATGGGGTACAGTGGGTTTTTTCTGTACACAATTTGGAATACTTTCATCCAACTGGTTCACATAGTCTTCATGTCATTTTCTTAGTTGTTAAGACATTTATATTCTACATTTAGTAAGATTCACATGTACCCTTATAGGATAAATCATAGGCATGATCCCACCAATCACCCTCCCTCTACCCATCGTTTTCCCTCCCCTCCCTTCCCTTTCCCCTTTCCCTGTATTCTTGGGCTAAAATTGGGTTATAGTTTTCCTATGATAGCTATAAATTACTTTCATAATAAGGTTGAGTACATTGGATACTTTTTCTTCTATACTTGAGATACTTTGCTAAGAAGACTATTTTCCAGCTCCATCCATGTAAACATGAAGGAGGTAAAGTCTCCATCTTTCTTCACGGCTGCATAGTATTCCATGGTGTACATATACCACAATTTATTGATCTATTCATGGGTTGATGGCACTTAGGCTTCTTCCATGACTTAGCAATTATGAATTGGGTTGCAATGACATTCTGGTATAAATATCTTTATTGTAGTGTGATTTTTGGTCTTCTGGGTATATACCTAGCAGAGGAGTTATAGGATCAAATGGCAGGTCTATTTTTAGTTCTGTAAGTATTCTCCAGAGGACTTTCCAAAAGGAACGTATTAATTTGCAATCCCACCAGCAGTGTAGAAGTGCTCCCTTTTCTCCACAACCATGCCAGCATCTGTGATTTTGGGATTTTTTGATATAGGCTAATCTTACTGGTATTAGATGATATCTCAAAGTAGTTTTAATTTGCATTTCTCT
>NW_003852939.1:15622-16967 GCF_000181295.1 Otolemur garnettii | reverse complement strand
TTTGTTTATGTGACGAATTATGTTTATGTTTATAGATTTACATATGCTGAACCATCCTTGAGATCCTGGGATAAAACCCACTTGGTTGTGGTGTATAATTTGTTTGATGTATTGCTGGATTCTGTTTGTTAGGATTTTGTTGAATATTTTAGCATCAATATTCATTAGTGATATTGGTCTGTACTTTTCTTTCTGTTGGGTATTTTCCTGGTTTGGGGACCAAGGTGATGTTTGCTTCATAGAATGTAGTATTCCTTCTTTTTCTATATTTTGGAAAAGATTAAATAGTATAGGTACTAGTTCCTCTTTAAAAGTTTGGTAGAATTCTGATGTGAAGCCATCTGGTCCTGGGGTTTTCTTTTTAGGAAGATTTTGTATAGTTGATGCTATTTCAGAACTTAATATAGGCCTGTTCAAAATTTCCATTCTGACTTAGTCTTGGAAGGTGGCGTGCTTCCAAGTATTGGTTGATTTCCTTCAGATTTTCATATTTCTGGGAATAAAGTTTCTTGTATTCATGAAGGATTGTTTGAATTTCTAAGGGGTCTGTTGTTATTTCATCTTTACCATTTCCAATTGATGAAATTAAGATTTAACTCTTTTCTTCTTGGTTAGGTTGGCTAAAAGTTTATCTATTTTATTGACCTTTTCAAAAAACCAAATTTTGATTTATTGTTCTTCTGTATGATCCTTTTATTTTCAATTTCATTTAATTCTGCTCTAATTTTGGTTATTTCTTTTCTTCTGCTAGGTTTTGGATTGGAGTGTTCTTCTTTTGCCAGTGGCTTGAGAGGTCCCATTAAGTTGTTAACTTCCTCTCTTTCCATTTTCTTGAGGAAGGCTTGCAGTGCTATAAATTTCCCTCTTAGTACTGCCTTTGCAATATCCAAGCAGTTCTGCTAACTCGTATCTTCATTATCATTTTGTTCCAAAACTTTGGTAATTTCCTTCTTGATCTCATTTCTGACCCACCTATCATTGAGCATAAGGTTATTTAGCTTCCACATTTTTGTATGGGTCTGCAGATTCCTGTTGTTATTGAGTTCAACTTTTATTCCATGGTGGTCTGAGAAGATGAAAGGAATAATTTCTATTCTTTTAAACTTGCTGAAGTTAGACTCGTGACCTAAGATGTGGTTGAATTTGAGTATGTTCCATGAGATGATGAGAAAAATGTGTATTCAGTTTTATTAGGATGAAATGTGCTATAGATGTCCGTTAAATCCAAATGCTGAAAAGTTAATTTTAAATCCAAGATTTCTTTGCTAAGCTTCTTGTTGGAGGACATATCCAACACTGCCAAAGGAGTAATAAAATCTCTGACTATGATGGAGCTGGGAGGAAT
>NW_003852939.1:6059-15464 GCF_000181295.1 Otolemur garnettii | reverse complement strand
CTGCTTTTGTCTGCTTTCTATTTGCCTGGAATATAGAAGACCATCCCTTCACCCTGAGTCTATACTTGTCTTTTAAAGTAAGATGAGATTCTTGTATACAACAGATATCTGGCCTGAGTTTTTGTATCCAGTCAGCTAGCCTGTGTTTCTTTAGAGGGAAATTTAAGCCATTCATATTGATTGAGAATATTGATAAGCCTGGTATAATTTTGGGTATTGAGTTTTTTGAACGTCCAGTGGACATCTTTAATCCTTTCACCACTGTGGAAATTGGAATTTGATCAAAATTTTCTGAGTTCATTTATGAGGTGGAGGATTACACTGATCATTATGGAAGATAGGTCTGAGAATATCCTGGAGGGCTGGTTTAGTTACGGCAAATTCCTTCAACATGTGAATGTCATTAAAGTATTTAATTTCTCCATCATAAATGAAACTCAGTTTAGCTGGATACAGGATTCTGGGTTGAATGTTATTTCGTTTTAGGAAATTGAAGTTTGATGACCACCCTCTTTTAGCCTAAAAGGTTTCAACAGCGAGATCTGCCCTCATTCTAATATTCTTCCCCTTGTAGGTTAAGGTTTTCTTACATCTAGCTGCTTTCAGAATTTTCTCTTTCATATTAACTTTAGTGAAGTTGATTATGATGTGCCTGGGGGATATCTTGTTCAGTTTGAGTCACACTGGGGTTCTAAAACTGTCTGCTATCTGAATTTCAGAATCTCTTGGGATGTCTGAAAAGCTCTCTTTCATAATTTCATAAAGAAGAGCCTCTGTGTTTTGTGAAGAAACTTCGTTGCCTTCAGAGATTCCTATAAGGCAAATATTAGTTTTCTTCAAATTATCCCAGAACTCTGAGTGAGAGATCCATTTTTGTTCTCCATTTCTCTTCATCTTTGAGTGTTTGGGCACATTCAAAAGATTTGTCTTAGGTGTCAGTGATCCTTTCTTCTCCCTGGGACATTCTGTTACCAAGGGATTCTACTATATTTTTCAGATCTTTGAATGCTGCAAAGTCTTGCCTCAGTGTTTCATAGTCTTTCATCATTTTATCTTTGAAATCATTAAATTCTTGAGACACCTTTTGAATAATTTGAAATTCTAATTACCTCTTTTCCTTGATTCTGTTGATCTTATTTGCTATCCAAATTCTGAACTTGGTTTCTGACATCTCAGCCATCTGTTTATGGAACGGATCTTCAATTACATCTACCTCATCCTTCCTTGTGGGAGTTGATCTACTCTGCTTGTTCTGGTTACCAGAGTTTTTCTGCTGATTTTGCCCCATGCTGGATTTGCACCGTTTGAAGACTGTCCCTAAACTGTTCTACCAGTGGCTGCCACCGGAGATGATGCCGGCTTCCTCTGTTTGTCAGGAGATACAGGGCATATCTGCCCTGAAAAGCCTCAGGGGTGTGAGCCTTATTGTTCCCACTACTGCAGCTGTTGCTGCTCCCCTTGGGATATCGCCAGTTCAGTGTGGTTCCCTCTCAACTGAACGTCCTCTTGCAGTTCTCAGACTGCTGGGCCTGTAGTCCCCAACACGAGGCTTGATCTATGCTTGGTATCCGCTGGGGAGCCCCAGGAGAGAGGGGGACCAACTGCAGGCAGCCGTGCTAGGGGATGCACTGGCTGGCTGGATCAGTTCTGGGTGAGTGGCTCGGGGAAGCTCACAGGGAGTGGAGAATAAACCAGCAGGCAGTCGTGCAAGGGGATGCACTGGGTGGCTGGATCAGTCCACGTTTGTGCCGCTCAAGAAGTTTCACGTCTGCAGGGCCAGGACAGGGGCTTGGTCCTGCAGGGGTGGAGGGACACTGCTCTTGAGTCTCCTCTCACTGTCTCTGCAGGCAAGGGGGGAAGGGTAGACTGGAAATTGAAAATGGCCAGGAGAGCGTTAGTTCTATTTTTCTGCTTGGGAGAGGGTATCTCACCTTTGGGGTGAGATAATAGGTTCTCAGTTTATTGCTCATCTGTAGGAGACTTGCAGGAGCAGATGAAGAGAAAAAAAAGGAAAAGCACAACTTTCTTGGGGGAGGGGATGGACACTTTTCCTTTGGGATATATTATGTACCTGTAGATTGCTTTCTAGAAGTCATAGCTTGCCTCAGCAGTGGTGTCCTGCAGATATCACTCTTCTCTCTCTGCTGGGCTCCTAGTCTTCAACTTCGTTGGGTGTTTTCTGGACTTTATCCTTCTCTCTCATCAGGAGCTTCTGTTGGAGGTACCTGTTGGCCATCTTGCCCCTCCCCTAATCTATAGGACTTATTTGCACTATTACCCTTCAATTTTACACCAAGGAGGCCCCATAGAAAACTAATGCCCATTTCCTGGAATTGGTCTCCCACAACATTGAAATTTATTAATGAATTGACAATGGTTAAAACTTGGATTTCATAGAAAAACACGGTCCTAATATGCTCTTGAGAACTGTGACATCTGGCATGCTGGGTCCATATTGGTCTATGACTCTGATATGCTGAAGTTTGTCCACTCAGGGAAGACTCCGTACGTTTTAGGATGCCCTCTTGCAAGCCCAGATTCAGCTTGCCCTGGTGTTTGGTTTTGTTTCCTCTTCTGTAGAATTTGAGGCATGGGCTTTGATGGCAGCCCAGATAAGATTCTGGCTGTGCACTTGTTACCTCTGTGGCCTTATCCTTGGCTTATAAATTAAGGCTGACAGTTAAATCAGGTTG
Source organism: Otolemur garnettii (assembly GCF_000181295.1). Lineage (NCBI taxonomy): Eukaryota > Metazoa > Chordata > Mammalia > Primates > Galagidae > Otolemur > Otolemur garnettii. The sequence goes on along the minus strand of NW_003852939.1, from coordinate 12,771 downwards.
TGCAAAGCCAGCACTGTGACTCTGCTTATTCCTGGATTTGGTATAGTGGCTGGGGATTCCCTGGGACCAGCCCATGGACTCTTCTCTGCCTGGTCCCTCTAAGGTCGGCAGTGTCCTATCTGGCTTCCAGGCCCTTAATACCTGCTTATTGTTGTTGCTGCTGTTGGCACTCCTGGTCTCTACCATTTCTTCCTTTACTCTGTTTTCTTCTCTTTCCCTTGTCCTCTAGACTAATGTTTGCCAATGAATTATGGCATTTTTTCAATGCTTTTCTCAACTGAGTCATTTCTGTGCACTCATACTGTGCACTCAGGGACTAGTTTTTAAAAATCAGAAATAGAAAAATAGGGCAACACCTGTGGCTCAAAGTAGTAGGGCACCAACCCCATATGCCGGAGGTGGCAGATTCAAACCCAACCCCGGCCAAAAACTGCAAAAATAAATAAATAATTAAATAAATAAATGCTTTCACTATAAATACATACATGTATAGACACATTTCAAGAACAGAAAATGCTTAACTGTATTAAAATTGCAATGCTCAATATATACTAATAACAGAAGATGAATACAAGCTACATTTGACTTATGCAGTTACAAGAGGGGCTTGAAGTGTCCATCTGCATTCAGATACTTCTGATTACAGCCAACTGCTTGAGCAACGTTGTGAGGCCTCCCAGGTCTACCCTTGTGCATGTGATACACTGTACCATGCCTATCAGACTTATCACAAGTGTGTGCAATTGTTAGGTGTGTGGGAAGTTCTATTGCATACTCATACTCCCATACTCCCATTTTCAATACACTTCCACAATAATCTCACATTTCAAATACCACTTCAAAATTATCTTGCACTCCTTGAAAAACATTCCTCCACCATGTTCTCTGATGGTCTTTCCTAGCATTTATGTATTAGATTAACACCATAATATTCAACTTCTAAAAATGATACATAGATGGACAGTGCCTGTGTGTCAAAAGGGTAGGGCACCAGCTCCATATGCCGGAGGGGGTGGGTTCAAACATAGACACAGCCAAAAAAAATTAATAATACATAGATAACATCTCTTAAAATGTATATAGGCTTTTTTTTCTATACATATACATGTGGGTTTTTGGTTTGTTTCTTTCTATTTTTTTTTATTGAATGGTAACTATGTACGTTAATGCATTTCTGGGGTATAGTGTGGTGTTTTCACATACAATTTGAAACATTACATCAAACTGGTTAACATAGCCTTCATGTCATTTACCTAGTTATTGTGCCATTTATTTTGTTTGCATTTTTGCCTTCATAAAATTAAAAAGGCTTAAAATGTAATAACAATAACAATGTTTAAGGTAAGGACTAGAAAAAACCTCATAAAGAATGAAAGAAGATAAATACATTTGGAAAATAAATTGGATGATTGCTTCAACAAAATATTGAGAAATAATAATAATGCAAAAAAGGTAACATTCAAACTGTCAGATAAAGTATGTCTATCATAGAATGCTTTGACTCTGAGGCTCAGTATGGAATCATCAATTAACTTCTTCTTTTTTTTTATTCCAAAGTCTCAGAAAATAGACAACTATTACTTATAAATAAAAATAGAAGATAATTTCGAAAAACAAATCATGCCAAATCTTATAGACAATATAAGAAGAAAAAATACTTCTAAAACATTCTACTTCATCTTGATATACCTCATACTAAAACTGGAAAAACATATAATTATAAAGGGAAATTACACACATATTTCACTTATAAATGAGGATGCAATATCCTAAACAACATATGAACAAGTTGAATTAAAAATTATTGCTCAAATAATGTATTTTGGTCAAAATTAAATCAAATTTATGTGAGAATTAGTCACTATTTTCTTGTCTTTTTTTTTCTTTTCCTTTCCCTCACCCCCTCTGACCATCACTCTCTGTCTGCTCTCCCCTTCCACCACCCTCCACCATGTCATTAATTGTCCTCATATCAAAGTTGAATACATAGAATTCATGCTTCTCCATTCCTGTGATGCTTCACTAAGAATAATGTGTTCCACCTCCATCCAGGTTAATAGAAATGCTGAAAAAAATCCATTTTTAATGGGTGAATAGTATTCCATGTTATACTTATACCACAGCTTGCCAATCCATTGCTGGGTTGAGGGGCATCCAGGCTGTTTCCACATTTTAGGGATTGTAAATTGAGCTGTGATAAACAGTCTAGTACAAGTGTCTTTATAATAAAAGGTATTTTTCCCCCCTGTGGACAGATATCTAGTAATGGGATTGCAGGATCAAATGGGAGGTCCAGCTTGAGTTCTTTGAGGATTCTCCGTACTTGCTTCCAAAAATGTTGTATTAGTTTGCGGTCCCACCAGCAGTGTTCCTTTCTCTCCACATCCCCACCAGCATCTATAGTTTCGAGATTTTGTGATATGGGCCATTCTCACTGGGGGTAGATGATATCTCAGGGTAGTTTTAATTTGCATTTCTCTAATAATTAGGGATGATGAGCATTTTTTCATGTTTCCTAGCTATTGGTCTGTCTTCCTCAGAGAAGGTTCTGTTCATCTCTCTTCCCCATTGATGTATGGGATTTTTGGTTTATTTCATGTGGATTAACTGAAGTTCTGTGTAGATCCTAGTTCTTAAGCTTTTGTCTGATTCAAAATATGCAAATATCCTTTCCCGTTAGGTAGGTGGTCTATTTGCTTGGGTTGTTGTCTCCTTAGTGGTACAGAAGCTTTTAAGTGTAGTAAAATTCCATGTGTTTAGTATTACTGTTGTTCCTATTGCCATGGCAGTCTTGTTCATAAAGTCTTTCCCTAGGCCAATATCTTCCATTGTTTTTCCTATGCTTTCATTGAGGATTTTTATTGTTTCGTGCCTTAAATTTAAGTCCTTTATCCATCTTGAATCAATTTTTGGGAGCAAAGAAATGTGTGGATCCAGTTTCAATCTTTTACATGTGGACATCCAGTTATCCCAGCATCATCTATTGAATAGGGAGTCTTTCTTCCAGTGTACATTTTTTTTGGTTTATCAAAGATTGGGTAGTTGTAAGTTGTGGAAAATATGGGGTGCCTACGAGTTGGGAGGAGTTGGCCGGTGGCCATTAAAATATATATAGACTTTTTCAGCACTTTCTGTGTGTGTATTTGTGTATGTGTATGTAAACAGTATGGAAGAATCTGGCCCTTAAAAACTCAAGTCTTGGGCTGGGCATGGTGGCTCACACCTATAATTGTAGCATTCTGAGAGGCAGAGCCAGGTGGATTGATTTCAGGAGTTCAAGACCAGCCTGAGCAAAAGAAAGCAAAATCCCGTCTCTACTAAAGAAAGGGAAAAAACTAGCTGGGTGTTGTTGTAGGTTCCTGTGGTCCCAGCCACTTGTGAGGCCGAGACAGGAGGATTGCTTGAGCCCAAGAGATTGAGGTTGAGGTGAGCTATGATGCTGTGGCACTCTACACAGGGCAACAGAGTGAGACTGGGCTCAGAATAAAAAAGTGTCTCTTTTTATATTACAAGCTACCCCCACCCCAATTCCAGTAGTCAATACTGTAGGTTATCTCCTGCCATTTGTTTTCTGTTCATTTATATATCTAATATAATATTATTTTAAAGATTTTGTGTATTTGGACTATTTAGAAGAAGTTGCCACATTGATACATCCAGTTTTTTTTTTTTTTTTGTAGGCACTCCTTGTTTTCCAATAAAGCATCCCTTTTTAAAAGGGAGATGAAAGCATTTTAGTTCTGGTTCAGAGTTGCGATAAAACAGTGAACCTAATGTTCAGAAAGTCCTCATATACAGATGAAAATTTTCAAACCTCCAATTTTTTTGACCTAGTTTTGGGGCATATTTAGTTTTCTGTTTAGAAGTCATCAGAGGGTTCAAAAACGCCAGTGACCAAAAAATTTACAAATCGTTGCTTTCATTTCTCTTCTACATTCTTAATTCTAAAGACTGATTAATTTCTTTTAAAAATATGTTTATAGTGGGCGACACTTGTAGCTCAAAGGAGTAGGTGCCAGCCCCATATGCCGCAAGTGGCGAGTTCAAACCCAACCCTGGCCAAAAACTGCAAAAAACAACGAAAAAATATATATGTTTATATAAAAGAAATATATACTTAATATATTTGAGTAATTTTTTTAAATAATAGACATTTCCTTAAAAGTGTTGCTATAAGCATTCTTACATGTAAATTTTTATTTAAAATGGTATTTTAGGTAGTTGGCTGGTGGCCATTGCTGTGAGGGGGTCCAGCACCCAAATGGGACTCCAGGTGCCAGACAATGGGCAGGAGGGGACTGCCTCCTGCTTGATCTTAGGGCACATAAGCAGCGGCCTGCCACTGTAGGGCACTGCCACTACCAGGTGGCTGCCATCAGGGCTGTCTTTGCTAATACTGATGACAGAGGCGCTACTCCACGACTTCAACACAAACTAGCCCATCAGCGCGCCACCTGGCGGGTATGGCTGTGGCAGCAAAATGTACTTGGGGTCCAATTCGGGCCTCAAGAGCTAGGCCACTAAGCCGTCAGAGGGCCTCACCACCTTGATGTCCTCCAGGTTGAAGGGAGCCCTGGGAGGGGGCACAGACTCTAGGCCATAGAGGAGTTCTCCACCAGTGAAGCCAGGCACCACACCTGGGTCGCACCCCTGGCTCGGATTCCATAGCTGAAGCTATAGGTGGAGGGTGCACTGGCAGGGCCGCTGCTCCAAGGGGAGGACGAGGATGAAGCTGACGCCAATGAGAACATGGTGGTGACCACCAACTCTGGATGGGACAGTGAGTTGGAAAGGATAAAGTCCAGGTCCAGGAGATCGTTATCATTGAACACCTCCCTCTCCCTCCGGGGTAGAAGCGCGGGGTTTCCACCACCACAAGCCGCGCTGGATCTGCCGCTCTCCAGGTCTGTGCTCAGGGTCGCTGCCGCCAGGTCTTAGGGGTGGCCAGGAAGCACTGGGTGGGGGGAGTTGCTTTGTGTGGGAGAGTTCCTCCCACCAGCTTTTATTCTGAGCACTTGCCAGACGCAGTGGCTTCTCCCTACCCGCTGGGCCAGAGGCAAAAGTAGAGAAAGATGGGAGCAGAGCATCGCTGACAGCCATGTCAGACTCTCCAAGTGGCTGCCTCAGTAACATGGGGGCCCAGAAAGTCCTCGGGAGCCCTGAGCAGGGAGGTACCCAAACCCCAAAATCAACAGAGAAAAACTTAGAAATGATACCAAACCCCAACCCCCCAAACTTTCCCGAGATCCTTCTTCTTTGGATTAAATATAAATTGAAGACATCTTTTTAAGAAAGTTCCTTGGTATACAAAATTTCTTAGAAAAGCTTTAAACTCTTAAAAGTAGACAATCAGCGAGGCAAGTAAGTAGGTGCGATGACCACTCTGTGCTCTTCGACTCAGCAGAGTTCCTCGCCGCAGCCATGGTCGCCTCAGATGTTGTGGTGGGTGCACCAGCTGTGGCCGGGAGACTGGCTGCGAGGGAGCTGAGCTGCAGGCTGGGTGGCGGCACAAGGCGCAGATTCAGGGGGGTGCCTGGGTCGCGCACGGCCATGGACACCGGCCATAGGCCGGTAGGTGAATGGGGGGCCGGAGGTGCGGGAAGGGGCACTCTGCGGCTCCCAGTACTGCTGGCGCCTGCCACGCCTCTGTCCCCCACTGTCCTGCAGAAGCACTCGTAATGGCCACTGGCCAACTGCACAGGACTCCCCCTTTGGGCAGCCACTCCCCAGTAGGACTACCCTGACCCTGGGTCCCAAGGAACTACTGAGCAGCAGGGACTGTCACCCTGCTCTGCCTCTGTCCCTGGGCTTCCACTGCCACCGGGTACCAACTACCCACCCTTCCTCCCAGCCCAGATGCAGCCTCAAGTCCCGCAGCTCCTTTACCAAGAACACGTGCCACCAGGTTCCTGCATTTTGGAGGAGCCCAAGCCAAAGAGGGGAAGAAGATCAAGGCCCCAGAAAAGAACCACCACACACATTTGTGATTACATGGGCTATGGCGTAGAGTTCTCATCTAAAGGCACACTTGCGAACCCACACAGATGAGAAACCCTACCACTGTGACTGAGAGGGCTGTGGCTGGAAATTCACCTGGTCAGATGAACTGACCAGGCACTACCACAAACACACAGGGCACTGCTGGATCCAGTGCCAGAAGTGCAACCATGCATTTTCTAGGTCAGACCCCCTCGCCTTACACATGAAGAGGCACTTTTAAGTCTCAAACAGTGGACATGACCCACACTGCCAGAAGATAATTCAGTATTTTATACCTTTCACATCGTCTTCCTGAGGAGGAGGGGAAGAGCCCAGCTGGAAAGCAGGACAATCATGGTCAAGTTCCCACCTGAGTCAACTTGTGAACAAATGTTAAGGGAACAGGAGGAAGCCAAAAGTCAAAAATCAATCAACCGATGGGGTCTGTGACTGGATCTTCTATCATTCCAAGTCGAAATCCAACTTGAATATTCCTGGACTTAACAGAAATGCTGAGGGGGTGACTGGAAGTTGTGGCTATCAGGGTATAAACTAGGTCTGTGAGTTGGGGGAGGGAAGACCAGAATTCCCTTGAATTGTGTTTTGATGCAACATAAGCATAAAGATCACCTTTTTTTTTTGTTTTTGTTTTTTGGGTTTTTTTGCCTTCTATAAGCCATTATTATGCTAGAAGAAAAGAAAGAAATTCGGGTTCAGAAAATGTGTTCTAATA
>NW_003852939.1:0-4765 GCF_000181295.1 Otolemur garnettii | reverse complement strand
AAACATTGTCACATTTGGTCTTTCCAGCAGTCCTGTGGACCCGGTTTAGTATATTATCCCTATCTTATGCAGCACCGAAAATGAAAGATCATAAACTATGACATTTTCAATCCCAGCTAAAATATTGTTTTCATTAGCATTACAGCATGCCCTCTGTAAGTTAAACACCTACCAGACTGTGACAAAGTTGTCAACATACGGGAGGTGGTCAACATAAGGAACTCGGCCTGCTGTACTGAGATCTGTATGTAGTGCATGTCCAGCCTGTAAAAATTAGGTCAACTTAAGGAGGTGATCAGAGTAGGGAGTGGTCAGCTGTGCAGGTTCCATTGCAGTTCTTGTTTCTCAGCCACATCTTCCTTTCATAAATCCAGACAAGGTTGCAGGAGGTTGGGACTATTATGTCAGAATAAGAGAAGCTAAGCACATCTCCTAAAGCCAAGTTCTCTGTCCTCTGAACATACTGTTCAAATGAAATAAAGTTGGAGTAGTAATAGTGTCAGTTGCTATTCATTGCCTGACACTGTGCTATGGTTCTGGATTTATTACCTATATCTCTCTTCTATTTTCAGATCTGAAAACCTCACCTAGGAAAAAAATCATTTTTTCCAGGGTTACATTATTCTACTAGAGTAGAATTCTTGTGTAGGTCTTTTGGACATCAGTGGTCAGTTTTTTTTTCCTGACACCACACTTAAGGCAGTGACCTTCACACTGACCTTTCTTGTTCTTAAACTCACGCCTGTAAAGCTTCCCTCAGCTCAGCCTCTCATCTCTGCCAAATGTGCATTCTATTTAGATTTCATGAACACTGACAAGTATTGCTGACTAGTTTTCCCATGCAGTGAAATTTAGCATTTGTATCTCTTGCTGGTGGATGGTATCAGGCCTTGAGCCCAGTGAGGGGCAGACAGGAAGCTTTTCTCTGAAAGACTATCAGCTTTTCTCTAGGTACAAGTAATTTGACATATTTTTCTCATTGTGTATATAACTGTAATTTATAGAATGTCATTTTGCAAGTACATAATATAATTTTTAATGGCATAATAGAAAATGTCTTCATCCATAAGGTCTATTCACCAGACATATACTTATTATTTTATTAGGATACAATATCATAGAAATCTGTAGACATTCATGATTCTATTCAGCCAAGATCTGTGAGTCATAGACAACAAGCACCACTGGTTTCTATCCCTGCTGTGAATGAAGTCCACAAAACTAAATCAACAGCAAGTGAGTTATTTCTCTAAATAAAAACAGTGCTATTTAGCAGTGTGGTGTTTAATCTCCAAGTTTTAGGGGCTTTTCCAGTGTCTATTTTTTTATTTCTATCTTTTATTGTGGTCTGAGACAAACATTGTAGGATTTCTCCCTTTTGAATTTGTTGAGGGATATTTTATTTTCCAGGATGTGGTCCATCCTGAATGTTCCATGTGAGCTTGAGAAGAATGTATATTCCATTATTCATGAAATAGTCCATAAATGCCCATTATAGCCACCACTGACTGATGATGGTGTTGAGTTCAACTATGTCTTCATTGATTTTCTGCCTACTACTGTATCTGTCCATTTCTCAAGGAGAAGTGTTGAAATGTCCAACCTTAACAGTGGATGGAGTATATTCCTCCCCACAGTTCTATCAGTTTCTTCCATGTATGTTCTGAAATTCTCTTGTTAGATGCCTAGATATAAGAGCTAAATATTTAAAAGTCTTAGAAGAGAACAAGGAGGAAAGTTTCATGGCTTTGGATTTGGCACTGAGTTCTTGAATATGACACCTAAAGCACAAGCAACGAAAGAAAACACACATTGAACTACATCAAAATTAAAAGCTTCTGTGCATCAAAGGACAGAATAAAAAGGCAACTAATTATAAAGAAAACATTTGTAAATCGTATATCTGATAAAGGGTGATATCTGAAATATATAATAAAGAACTCCTACAATTCAACAACAATAAAATCCCCAACCACCTAATTTTAAAAATGGCCAAAGGACGTAAACTGACATTTCTCCAAAAATACACTGGTAGTCAACATCACTAATATTTATGGAAATACATAGCATAACCACTTTCTATCTGAAAGGATGGCTACTAGCCAAAAACTCCAGAAAGCAGTGTTGACAAGGATGTAGAGAAATTAGAACTCTTTTACACTGTGGGTGGGAATATAAAATGGTGCAGGTGCTGTAGAAAAATAGAGCAGTGAGTCTTCAACCAATTAAGAACCTAATTAACATATGATCCACCAATTCCAACTCTTGGTATATGTGCAAAGGAATTGGAAGCAGTGACTTCAACACCTATCTGTATACACATATTCTTAGTACTATTACTGACAACAACCAAAAGGTGAAAGCAGCTTCTGTCTATTAACAGGTGGATGGATAAACTAAATGTGGTATGTGGCGACCCGTCGGGCCCCTATGGCCCTGGTCTCGATTACCGCAGGAAGGAACCAGGCATGACACGGATTAGAAGTACAAGCTTGTGGGAGACAGGCTAGCCCTTACTTTCTGGGTAGCCCCAAGCAACCTCCGCACCAGCTTTTTATTGAATAATACAGGAATACGGAATAATACAGGTGAAGGGAATAACTAACAATGACTGTGTGCTTAGAGCATGGGCTCTTTCTCCATAAGGAGCTCCTGTGGACAAGTCGCCTGAGAGTCTTAGCTGTAAATCATTTTGCTCAGAAGTCCTCTGACTTTTAGCATCCTCTACATTTCCCCCCCTCTAGTGTATTAAAGACATTTCTGGATAGGCAAGGGAGAAGGTTGCGTTGGGGTTTCACGAGAGACAGACAGCGTCGCCACAGGTGTAGTCTCGCATCTGGAATTATTATGATGAAAGAGACAGACTACTCCTCTGGTGGAAGTAGCAAAGCTTTATTGTTCATGACCACCTTTTATAGTAGCTGGTCACGTACACTTTATTAATTAACAAGCAAAGCATTCATACTACTTTTCTAAAGTTAGTTCAACCTTCAAAAAGACACATAGTTTGAAACCTTGAGAGAGCTGCAAAAGGGACTAAGTCTACAGATTTCAGATTACCAAGAGGGGAGTAAAACCTTGAAGTTATACTATATACTCATTGTGTTACAGAAAGCAGGTTTATGACTCCTGTTTCTAGGCAATCTGGAGGCCTACATAGTTTTACTATAAGTGTAAAGACTACGCTGTGTCTCTGCAGAAATGTTTTCAACCCTTTCTTTGCAGGCTTAATAGGCACATGGTCAGAGTCACTGGAGATGGGTTTTTAAGCCCTATTCCCCAGGCCCTGTTCCATGCTGACCAGGGATACCAGGTCATCGACAGAGCTACCTTCCATAGAAGTCTGTCCACCTGCTTCTGGAGCTTAAAGGGAGCACATAGTTTGTGGGGTTCTACCCCACAGGAGAAGGTCTGTTGTTGCTTATTTCAGCCATTCTCCTCACCCAAGAGCTTTCTGCTGAGTAAAAGAAATAAAAGGGCATATAAGCATAACAAAAATACACCAACTGAACTAATCCAATTATAAAGGAAACTTATTTTAGCCAATAGGTATAGGGAAAATCTTGTCCCCTTTGTGCTAATCACCACTCAACTATGTGCTAGGGGCTGACCCATAGGGCTTATGACGCTTTCACGGGAAGTATCGTCACCCAAAGCTAAGTTAGGTGGGGAAAGGGCTGCAAACTCAGACTCTTTCCAAAAAGCAGTATAACTTTAAGTAAAGATTAGGTGCCCAACTAAAACAGAAACAAACCCAACAAATGAAATTCTCTTACCTTGCTGATACCAGAATAACCTTTTACCTTAAAGCCTGTTGTTCAAAGTCTTTATTGCCATAACCTTCCAAGGTTTAGATGATGCATCCTAAGCTTGCCTGGGGCTTAATATACCACCCAAAATAATGAAATCCTGTATCAATCCTCCTTCTCTGCATAGAAACTCCCGCTCCCTCTTTAGGGAAAAGGGGTGCTGACTGCTCCTAACTGCTTCCTGCTGAGGATGGGCGGTTATATGGGAGAGGCAGCTAGAGTTCCCACAGAGGAGATTGATACAGGATTTCTCCACTATGAAATTGCCTAAGCTAAGGTCCTGTGAGTAGAAAAACGGTTAGTGAAAACAAACAACCAAAATAATTTTTAATGTGGTAAGGGCAGTTCTTCCTGTTGGCTAGCCCTTTTCTTGCTAGACAAAGTATGGTAATTCACAAAGTTCCGAATTCCAGGTATGGGCTCTTTAAATGATGAAGCCCAAAACAGATGTAAACTCTTAGCCCTGCTAGGGAAAAACTGTGATTGTAATGCAAATTCTCTCACTGGTCTTCTTAAGTTGAGAAAACAAACTGAGAAAATCTTAGCTGAGAGAATTTACTATTTCTTTAACTATGGAACTTTCCTTTGATATTTACTTGGATGAACAAAAGATAACACTTTCCTTGCAATCTTTGCAAGCAAGGACTTTTCTCTCGCTATTCCAAGGGCTTTGCTACACGAGGTCCCTAAGTCCACCCTTCAGAGATCTCAAAAGGCTTTTACTTGAGGACTAAGGGTTCCACACTTGGCAGTTCTTCTCGTGGAACTGTTACTCACGGTCCCTTTGGGGGTACTACCCTTCACAAATCCTCTGTAGCGGAGTCTTTCCTGCTTAAAACTTCTTTTCCAGAGGAATCTTTGCTAATTGATTCCAGACTCTTTTTTCAAATGGAGTTCCCTAGCACAAAGGTGGTTTAACTCTTTGACTAATTATTCTCCATCATCATCCATAGGTC
>NW_003852938.1:5027-23934 GCF_000181295.1 Otolemur garnettii | reverse complement strand
AAAAAAAAAAAAAAAAGAAAGAAAGAAGAAGACAAACAATGCTGTATTGGAGGAGAGTACGATATTTTTGCTTTCGTTAAAGGAACAAGATGATAATTTTTGTCTTATGGTAAAATGACTGGTCTTTGTTAATGAGAAAGAAGGAAAGTACAGGACAAAGCTTGAAGGATGTGAGGACGTTGTAGAAGGTTTGTGAAAGAGGAACCTTGGAACAGGAATTCTCTATATGGTTAAGCTGACTAAGATTTGGATGAATTTATTTATGATTTTAAGAATTTATGAGGCTTAATATCAAAAATTCCTTGATACAAAGCTTTCTTGGATCATTCATGTGCGCTTGCTTTGTCAGGTCATTGATAACCTGAGAAAACTGAGTCCTTTGGTTTCCAAGACCTAAGTCACAACTATCTGATTTCTCTATTTGTCTTTGAAGTCTTTGTTTATGATTCTGGTTAAATGAATGACTACTGGGTTTCACAGTGACATGACCTGTGATCCCATTTTGGTCAAGTGCTTTACTACCTTTGACATTTAATAAACTTCTCAAAACCAAGTTCTAAATTAAGCCTTTTTGATCTCAAACTGACTTTGAGAACTCCCAGAGAGCCCCAGGAATATCTCAAAAGTTTATTCTGTCTCCTTTGTTGCCTTTGATAGAATGCCGTGGAGTCATAGCTCACAACAACCTCAAACTCATGGGCCAAACCATTCTCTTGCGACCCAAGTAGCTGGAACTAGAGGTATCCTCCACAACCACAATGGTTGGCTATTTTTTTTTTTTCTACTATAGAGATGAGGTGGGGGGAGGCTCTCACTCTTGCTCAGGCTGGTCTCCAACCCTGTGAACTCAAGTGATCCTTCCATCTCGCCTCCCAGAATGCTAAGATTATAGGCGTGCCCTACCTGTTATCCTGTAAGATTTTAAGGAAAATCTTAAACTAATTAGACCTACTTGATATATTCAATTTGTTTGGGAAGCATTGTTAAATAAGAATGAGGTTCTCCCTTCTTCCAGTTATATTTGTGCATGGATGTATGTTATTAATGAGTGTCCCAGAAATTATATGAAACTCCTAGAAACCTAACATGTCCTGATATAATATATTCATCATAATTCTAATTATTTCCTTACAATATTGTATGCCCCAGAAAAATTCCATTGTTGTGATACACTCTCAGATGATTTTTAATCATGGCCATTTTAACTCCTCCACAGACAGTTAATTGCTTTGTTGCTTTCCTGAAAGCATTTACAAGTAACTATGATCCTGAACTGTTTTGTCTTTGAGAAGATACATGGAAAGAACTGACAAGTATAGCTTTCCAACTTGAAGATCCTACCATTGGACCGGGTACGAATCTACAGAAGTCTAAGGAAGAAACTGATTTGTTCATAAAATTCCTAATCCAACATCAAGCAGAAGAAGAACTGAAAGAACTGATGAGGAAGAACTGTGGTTTCTTTATGGCCTTTTGTTTGAAACATAGCTTATTCTCAATGTCTTGTTTTCCAGATTTAAGGGAACCTTTTCTCTGTTCTCTGAAGCCATCTAAAGTAAATCTTTGTGAATGAAGATGAAACAATTACTTTTTCTTTCTCCCCAATCTTTTAGAATTTGGAAACTATTCCTCAGTATCCTTATATTCCTGTTCCAGTAACAGAAACATTGTACTAGCTTGGTGATATGGGTAAACTTGTTACAAAGTTGCTTAAGCAGGTACAAAGATAACTACTTGGGGAGGTAGAGGACTGCTCCCAACTTTCTTGAGTGCCTCAGCACTTTCTTGCCTTGAAAGGGCTCACCCTGTAATCCCAGCACTCTGGGAGGCCAGGGCAGGTGGGTTGCTTGAGACCAGGAATGTGAGATTGCTATGAGTTTGTTTGAAGCCATGGCACTCTAACCTGGGGGGGAAAGAAAGGGAGAGAGAGGAGAGGAGGGGAGGGGAGAGAAGGGGAGGGGAGGGGAGGGGAGGAGAGGAAAGGAGGGGAGGAAAAAAAGAAAAGAAAAAGAAAGAAATGGCAGACTCAAACCAGTCCTGATTGCTTTAGAACTGCTTTGGTTGTCCTATAGTGCCCTTTAGCGAACTGTCATACAAAAACTATAATATCATTAATATCACATGGATTGCATGACAGCCTATGATGATGGTACTGTGCCTGCTTCATTTGTTTCTCTATGAACAAGCAAAGATGCATGGAGTTCTATCCTGCATGACAGAGTGAGTCTCTCCCTGACTCTGCCAAAAGGTAAAAGATAAATTAATAAGGTAAAAGAATAAGTAAAAATAAATAAGTTAAAAGTCCTGGTGTGGTGGCTTACAATTGTATACCTAGCATTCTGAGAGGCCAAAGCAGGTGGATCACCTGAGCTCAGGAGTTTGAGACCAGCCTGAGCAAGAGTGAAATTCCATCTCTACTAAAAATAGAAAAAACTAGCCTGATGTTGTGGTGAGTGCCTGTAGTCCTAGCTACTTGGGAGGCTGAGGCAAGATGATTGCTTGAGCTCAAGAGTTTGATGTTGCTGTGAGCTATGATGCCAGGGCACTCTACCCAGGGCAATAGAATGAGACTGTCTCCAAAAAAGAGAAAAAAGTAAAAGAATCTTTTCTTTGTAATAAAACATAATTAGAAATATGTTATGTTACTATAGCTTTGAATAGAATGTCCTGTTTGAAAATGGTCACAGAATCAGACATGACCAGGCAGTTTTAGAGAAATAGGTTGACTTTGTGAAGCCAGTAGAGCCCCCTGGCAAGGGAACTATCCTGGTACCTGGTTTTAGGGTTCCCCCACCTCATGGAAGGCAGGCCCAGGAACGTCAAAAACTTCAAGAACCGAGGAATATACTGAAATATGTAGATATTGTAGGCAAAGTTGTGTACCATGTTTCCCCAAAAATAAGACACTGTCTTACATTTATTTTTTCTCAAGAAGACACGCTAGGGCTTATTTTTAGGGGATGTTTTATTTTTATTAAGTATAATACAACAATCTACATTTATTCAAATACAGTTAAGTCATCTTCTTTTGGAACCTGACAGGGGCTGGCGCTAATGATGCATGAACTCCTTTCCCCTAGCCATTCGCACGTGTGCAATAGAATTCCTGTGACCACGGTTATCATACGTGCACCCGGGCAAGTGTGAATGGCTTGGAGAAAGGAGCTGTGGCTGATAAAAGGCATTCCAGTCTTCCTTACCTCTCAGCACTGAAATGCATGGTGTGGCTATGGATACGCCGCATAGCCATGCCCATCACTAGGTCTTATTATCGGGGTAGGGCTTATATTTAACAAATGCATAGAAATCCTGCTAGGGCTTATTTTGGGGGTTGGTCTTATTTTCAGGGAAACACGATAGTAAATCCTTGACTTGTTTTCCTAGCATGGAAAGGTTTTTAGAAGCCTCATTTAAATTTTCTTATTAAAAGTTCCAACAAAGGGGAGGATCCATTGAACCCAGGAGCTTGCAGTGAGTTATGATAACACCACTGCACACTAATCAGGTATCAGAGCAAGACCCTATATTCTGTCAACAGTCTAAGTGCCACCAACAGTAAACCATATGGTTTCACTGTGAAAAACAATGAGGCTGGTCTTCTGACCTGTCAGTTCCATACTGGTAAAGAAAACCAGCCATCATGGTGACAGAGAGTGGCAATTACGCCCATGTTTTGGTTAAGCTCTTATAAAGGAGATACTGGCTAAAAGGAGGGAATTGTTTTTTTAAAAAGCAACTATATATGTGTATATATATAACTACACACACACACACACACACACACACACATATATATACACTTTTTTCTTTTTTTTTTTTCAATTTGGAGGCAATGAGGCTGAGAAGGCCCAGGACTTTAACTTTAGGCTCCTATATAAGCAAATTGAAGCCCAATGTAAACAGTAAAACAAACAAGAAACCTAGAGGCTTTACCAATCAGAAACCACCTAGTCTCTAACTAGGGACCAGTTGAATGTTTTCTTTGTCATGCTTCCTGAACAAATATGAAGTTTCTTCTCTCTTCCCTGCTAGCAGAGTCCTGAGTCACTTGCCAGATGCCTGCAGATCCATTGATAAAGTCTTTAAAATTTTATTATGCCTAAGTTTATCTTTTAACAATCCAAGGCCATAATTGAGAACTTCCCTGCAAAATACACAGGTTATTATCTTGATCTTGAGATATAATATGGATTTGTATCTATTACACATGAAACATCTCTTGATGCAGGTTGTGGTGAACATAAATATTGTATGTACTGTAAGAGTCCTTGGGTACACAGACCTGTGAGCAGCAGTGAGTGCTCTTGGGTACCTTCACATGTGCACACTTTTTGAAAACTGTGCAATTGATGGGTTATGGTATATTGTAAAAGTGGAATGGAATCAACTTGGCCAGGTTCTCAGAAAACACACTGTGCCTGGATTAGTGTCCAAGCCCTGTCTTACGGCTGTGCCTGGATTAGTGTCCAAGCCCTGCCTTACGGCCTCAACAGTACGTGGTTGATTTTGAGCCCCAGCTCGTGAGTATGGTCTGGTTTAAGTATTTGATATAAATGTAAAATATGGTTGATTGACTTTTTTATAGCTAACAAATACATGTTTACTGTAAGAAAAACTTGTCCACACCCACCAAACACATGAGAGTACATGAAGAAGAAACTGAAGGTTCCCCTGCTTCCTGATGCAAGTGGCTTGCTGTCACACCTTTATATGTGACCTGTAGGAAGTGGTGGTGGCTTTGGAGTGTAATACATGCTACTTGGCCAAGGAACCCAGCAAGTCCCAAATCCTGCCCTGACAATCACCTGGCCTCCCTGAGCAAGGGGAAAACTGCGAAGGCAAAGAAAATGGAAGTAACACCAGGGTTGGCAGAAATTTCTCTTAGGACAGGAAACTCTGGTGAACTGAGACCCAGGTTGCAGTTTATGACAGAGGCTGAAAGTGCTCCTCCCTGGCTCTAAGCTCAGAGTGGGCTGTACCTCATTTTCTGAGGTGGCAATGAAAGAAGAGAAGGACACAGAGAGGAAGACAGATAACTCCTCTGCAGGGCAACCTCCCTGAAGTGCTGCTGGTGGTACCATGAGGAATGCCATGGGCTTAGTGCCTAGGAAGGTGATCGCTCCAGAAGTGGCTGTGGGTGGTTCCATGGTGTAATGGTGAGCACTCTGGACTCTGAATCCAGTGATCCGAGTTCAAATCTCGGTGGAACCTCTCCGTTTACTTTCCTCCCCCCTCTTTTCCTCTTTACTTCCTTAAATGGGTGGTTTCCGCTTCCTCCTACTCCACCCGTCCTGTTTCAGGGAGAGGAAGGTTTCGGTCGGGGAAGGAAGTTCTGCAGAGCACCGGCTGCCCCAAGTCCGAGTGTCCCTCTGCGCCTTGCGTCGTGACTCCCCATACTATCCAGTCTCCCGCTCCGGAGTCGGGGTCCCAGAAGCCAGGTTCTCGGAGTGGCGGGTCTACACAGGAATTGCTGCTCCATGGAGTCGGGGAGCCTGACTTCGGGGTCACCGAACCTGGGACGTCCAGTTCCTCGGGGAGCCCGCCTGGCCCGGTGTAGGTCCCCCCTCTGCTCAGCGGGACCCTCGGGCCTCGGGGGGAATCATCTGCTCCCCTCAAGGCTGCCACCCGGAATCCCAGACCCCGAGGCTTCTTTCACCCCGGAAGCCGGTAATTGCACCAATGTCTTCTCGGTAGTAAATGGCGAATATGAGACTTTTTGATATGATTAGCTCAGTCATCGGTGACTGTGCCTTGGATCTGGGTCTATGGTCCTCATTTGGGAGTAGTACTGTGTTTTAGCCAGAGGCGGATTTCATTGCTAATTCTAATTTATTCTGGTCTTCAGATTCAGATTTTATTCGGCATTTCTGTCTCTCTTCGGCGTTTGTGTCAGTTGCAAGCTCCGCCAGAAAGCTGAGCCTCCTCTCCCGCCCGGGGTCCCCCGCGCAGCCGGGCCGCGCAGCTCCGGGGGCACCGCAGGCCTGCCCCCTTGTCACACCCGGGACGCTCCCCGGAGAAGACGCCTTAGGTGGCGAGCCGGCGGGAGAATGCTCGGGAGAAACTTAGGAGGACCATCATGGTGGGTCTGCACGGCAAGTCACACCGTTCTCCAGACGCTAAGGAGCATCTCACTGACTGTTGGATTCTGGAACCCAGAGCGGTTACGAAGCGCTGGAAGAGCTCCCTTGGGGAGCTCACTTTGGTCAGCACGAATAAAGAGGGGCCGGGCCCGCAAGAAACTGCACCGAGGGGAGCGAGACTGGAAGGAGCAGGGACTGGAGGGAAGAAGGGAGAAGGCAGGGAGGGAAGGGCTCACTCGGGACCGCTCCCGCCCTTGACCGGCCCACCTGAGAACTCTGTTCCACACAGGTGTCGCAGAGCGCGGGCCTGGCCCCCGTTCTTGCAGAGTTTCCTTTTGCGGATCGTTTCCGAGGGGTCGGTTCTGAAGGGAGTAGAAGCCGAGGCAGGCGCCTTGTTGGCTCCCTTGGAGTTGAAGGGCATCTAGGGAAACACACACGATCTCCATTTTTCCCCCTTGCAAGCGGATCTCCAGGGCCCAGGATGGAAAACTGGAGTATAAAGAAACAACAGTATTTGTTTAGGAAAGAGAAGACAAAAAGCCGAATTGGCTGAATGGGCTGAAAAGTGGTTATCCTCAAGAAGAAATGTATGAAGGGATCACAGGACTGTTGTTCATCACGAGGTTTTTGAACAGCTGTAATTTTGCTGAAAGTGTACAGCATAGAAAAAAAATCATTCCTTGGTAGATATGATACTTCCTAAGTTCATCTCTTGTATTTTGAATTTAAACTATTTTTGTAATCATTAGTATCACTCTCTCAAGATTCCAGATTTTGTATTATGTGCTTGATAGAGTTCAGGACTCCATACCGAAAAATTTAACACCTTGACAAGTTGAATATTTTAAGCGGACAAGTTTTGAGAAAACAACAGAAATAGGAAGGTCACTCTTCCTTTTCCCCTCATCCTCTTCTCACCTGTCTGATGTGACTCATGCCCTTCCTGTATCCAGAGGAAAGAAGCATCCTTGTGTCGGAAGACATAGGGATAAGTCGAGAAGAATCTAAACAAACAAGCCTTATTGTATTTCCTCTAGTTCATTACCCTTAGCTCACGCTCCTTTTATGCTCATATTTCTCCATGACTCCCCACTCTTCATCACACACTAGTCAAAACAAAACACCCCAGAATCAACTGTTTTTTCAAATCTTCCTCTCCTTGTGTAAACTTTTGTGTTGTTTAAAACTGATTTTGAACTCAGGCCTGTAATCCCTGCACTCTGGACAGCCAAGGCAGGTGGATTGCCTGAGCCCAATTCAAGATGAGCCTGAGCAAGAGCCAGACCTACTCTCTATTAAAAATAGAAAAATTAGCCAGGCATTGTGACCAACACCTGTACTCGCATCTGCTGGGGAGGCTGAGGTAAGAAGATCCCTTGAGCCCAGTTCCTGTGAGCTATGCTGTTGCCATGGCACTCTAGCCTAGGTGACAAAGTGAGACTCTGTTTCAAAAAATAAAATAATAAAATAAAATAACTTTTTTTTTTTTTTTTGCAGACAGGGTCTCAGTCACTCTGGGGTTGAGTGCTACGACATCATAGCTCACAACAACCTCGAACTCTTGGGCTCAAGTGATTCTGTTGCCTCAGCCTCACGAGCAGCTGGGACTATGGGCACCCACCACAACATCCAGATATTTTATAGCGATGGAGTCTGGCTGTTGCTTAAGCTGATCTGGAACTCCTGAGTTTAAGCAATCCGCCCACCTCTGCCTCCCAGAGTGTTGGGATTACAGGCATGAGCCACCATGCCAGGCCCCCAAAATAACTCATTTTAAGTAAATGTGTATAGGTTTGGTACTGTAGTACATTGGTTACAGCGCCAGCCACATACACTGAAGTTGGAGGGTTTGAACTCGGCCAGAGACAGCTAACCAACAATGACAACTGCCACAAAAAATAGCTGGGCATTGTGGCATGCGCCTGTAGTCCCAGCTGCTTGGGAGGCTGAGGCAAAAGAATTTCTTGAGCCCAAGAGTTTGAGTTTACTGTGAGCTGTGACAGCACAGCAATCTACTGAGGGTGACATAGTGAGACTCTGTCTAAAATAAATAAATAAATAAGTATAGGCTCAGTGCTCATAGCTCAGTGGTTAGGGTGCCAGCCACATACACCAAGGCTGGCAGATTCCAACCCAGCCTTGGCCTGCTAAACAACAGTGACAAGTGCAACAAAAAAAATAGCCGTGCACTGTGGCAGGCACCTTTAGTCCCAGCTACTTTGGAGGCTGAGGCAAGAGAATCACTTGAGCCCAAGAGTTTGAGGTTGCTGTGAGCTATGACACCATAGCACTCTGAGGGCGACATAATGAAAATCCGTCTCAAAAAAATATATATATACTTTTATCGTATTCAATCTGTGTTTTATTATATGGATCTCAGGCACGAAACTAGGATGGGTGGGGAA
This sequence comes from Otolemur garnettii, assembly GCF_000181295.1. NCBI lineage: Eukaryota > Metazoa > Chordata > Mammalia > Primates > Galagidae > Otolemur > Otolemur garnettii. The sequence continues at coordinate 15,449 of NW_003852938.1, read as the reverse complement.
AAGATACATTTCCTTCCCTACATGTAGAAATGTCTTCCACTGAAAAACTATAAAAATCTTGGTGGGGCAGATATGAAGCAAGAAATTGAATCATTATTCCTCTTTTAATGGATTGAACAGATGAGGTAATGAATTTCCAGTTCTTCCCATATAGAATTCTGTAGCGCTTTTATGGAAACCACTTGAGTGCCACATCCACTGGAGATGGAGTGGTTTTCCTGAGATCCCTGCTGGTTAGAGGATTACTGCACTCTCTCTGGAGGGTCCACAGCCACTGAACAGCATGACTGATATAACTTAAGTAAAATCAGTTTCATTACATCCTGTTTGTGTGGTGTTGCACCCAGATAGGTAAAATGAGGCCCAAATAAAACACACAAGACACACAAATGTAAGAAACATGCAGAAAGTTTATTTTATACTTGAATACAATAGCAGGGTGAAATCTAAAGAAATGTCAGCAGCCTTAGGGAAGGAGGCAGTTCTATTTATGGAAGGGTTGAAAAATTGCTGGCTTTATAGACAAATCTTATCAGGGCACCAAGGACATGCAGGTCATTACTGGGACTCTCCAGCCGGCTCTTCTTATCAGGATGTCAGAGGCTTATGGGTTTGTAACTAGATAGATGCAAGGAGGTGATGAGCCTGTGGCATGTCCCTCTTATACCTGTAACAGAGTTTCACTGAATGGTGTTTTCAGATATAAGATAGAGTTAGCTTGGCCACCCTAACACACCCAAAAGACAAGAGCTAATAGTGAGTACATGGAAAGAACGACATGCCAGTGACAGTTGAGAATTTTTTGTTCTTTTTTTTCAGTCATTGAGCTTTATGTGTATTTATTCACTTGATCCTTACAATATGTCTGTCACATCAGAGACACACAGACATTGTGAGGAGACTGAGACACACAGACATTAGCTAACCTGTTCATGACCACTCAGCCATTGCAGTAGAATTTGAAAGCAGGAATTGGAACCTAAGGAGCCTGGCTTTAGAAGACATTCTCAAAACCTCTGTATTTTAATGGGGTGTTGTGGTGGGCACCTGTACTCCCAGCTACTCAGAAGGCTAAGGCAAGGAGAATCACTTCAGCCCAAGAGTTTGAGGGTGCCATGAGCTGTGACGCCACAGCACTCTCTAAGGAGGGCGACATAGACTCTGTCTCAAAAAAAAAAAAAATCTGTATTTCTGTATCTTTTTCTGCTCCTAATGAAAGGCAAACACATATAGTAAAAATGGTTAAAAAGAAATGTAAGTCTTTTGAAGAAATGCATGCCTTTTGAAGAAACGTCACAGGAAGAATCATATGACAAGCATAAAACTGTCCTAAACATTTTTGTAGTCCACCTGCCTCCGACATGCTCATCTTAACAACTGCTTCCATAAAATCATCAGTTTAAACACAATTCCTTCTGGAACTAGCTCTAACCACTGCTTTACCTTTTCCTCTCACCAGCCCCACAACCCTTCCTTATCTATTTTGTTCCTTCACTTCCAGGTCATTCAATATTTTAATTTAAAAATATGAACAATAGGCTGGGTGGGGTGGCACACACAGGTAATCCTAGCACTCTGGGAAACTGAGGTGGGTGGATTGCCTGAGCTCAGGAGTTCAAGACCAGCCTGAGCAAGAGCAAGACTCCATCTCTACTAAAAATAGAAAAGCTGGACAGTGCCTGTGGCTCAAGGGAGTAGGGCACCAGCCCCATATGCCAAAGGTGGCAGGTTCAAACCCAGCTCCAGCCAAAAACGGCAAAAAAAAAAGGAAAAGCTAACCAACTTACCTCTTAAGGTAAGAGGATTACTTGAGCCCAAGAGTTTGAGGTTGCTATGAGCTATGAGGACACCATACACTCTATTGAGAGCAATGGAGTAAGACTATCTCAAAAAAGGTAAAAAACAAAAACTAAGCCAGGTGCAGTGGCACTCATATCTATAACCTCTGCTACTCTGGAGGCAGAGGCAGGAAGGTTGCCCAGGAGTTTGAGCTATGATCATGTCACTTCACTCTAGCCTGCGTCTCAAAAATAAATAAATAACCATCTTAAGCAACAATTGAATTAAGTTAAAGACACCAGTGTCTGATGTAGCTTTCTCCTTGCTCTTAAAATCAAATTTATTAAGGTATGATGTTGGGGTGCAGCCCCCCATACCTAAGCATAGTAGTTTATTCTCAAGTGCTCCCTGAGGAACGTGGCTATAAGCTTCTTATTCTGATAATATGTTTAGATCTGCCTAAAAGCAGACAGTTATGTTTACAGATAAGATAGCTGGTGAGTCTCGCCAGGTTGTAGCTGGGGAATTTAGAAAACAGGAACAGACATCCTGGCGCTTTTGTGGTTAAGTCTGAAGAAAAAATGCCTTTTTAAACTGTGCTTGTGATCAGTAGCAGTTTTGTGCTGATTTGGAGTTTTAATGGCAGTTTTAATATCTTACCTTGTTTCTCTTCTTTTTGCTATTTTTAACCTTTACTAAGATAAATTTATAAGGAACTCAATAAACATGGGTGTTTGCTGTGTGCCTGATAAAGCCTCAGCCCCCCTTTTCATTCCAATCATTTTGTCTAGCAGTGCTTTCCTCTTCGTCTCCGAACAAGGGGTTTCGTGGGACACCTTCATCTGGCGCAGCGAGCAGGGTCACGGCTGGACCGGGACATGCTTGAACTGTTCTACGGAACTTCTGTTCACCAACCTTAAGGTTAGTTACTGGTAACTGGCAGAATCAGGAGGGTGTTTGCTGAATTGTAAATTCAGAACTCTGGACACGTTTCAAAAAGGGGTTTCATTCATTACCATGGGTAACTCCTCTTCGGTTGTTGAGGATGAATATATACAGTTGTTAAGAACTTTGTTAGATACTATGGGCATCTCAGTTAAAACTGCTTCTTTCTGCCATTTATTTTCCACCATAACGGCTTGTTGTTATTGGTTTACACCTGACTCTCATAATCAATTAAATTTAGCTGCTTGGGAAGAGGTAGGTGAAGAAATGAAACACTTCCACCAAAAAGGAAATATTATTGATAAAGATATTTGGGCTGTTTACCATCTTGTCAAATTAGCTTTACAGTCTTTTGTCGGAGGTAAAAGTAAAACATCCAAACCCCCAACTCCTCCTGATCCTGAGCCTGACAGTGCAGTCACAGACCTTATTAAATTAACCATTTCGGATCAGGCTGATGGTGCTGGCCAGGAAGACCAACAGGAAGAAAAGGAGACCCAAGAGAATGAAGGAGATCAAAACTCCTATTCCTCTGAGGATGGTGCTGTAGGAGGGGAAGAACCTCCCCTATCTGCATCCATTCAATCTCTCCACCACAAAATGACTGATGTCAAAGATTTTATTAAAGAATGTTATGATATGGTAGAGAAGGCCAGAGTTTTACCCTCTGCTCCTCCAGAGCCTTTGTTAGATATGACCATTCCATCATCTGTTCCCCCTCTTGCATTTCCACAGCCTCTAGTTTCTAACTTTTTACCACCACCTCCTCCTCCAACACCTATATTGGAGGATGAGCCGAGACCTTTAAAATCTATTACAGCCCCTGCTGATAATCCACAGCCATTAAGGTCTCAACCTCCATCTCCAAATAACAATAGATCTAGTAATAAGCAAATTTTTCCTTTAGAAGTTGCACAGCGGTCTCAGCTTCCAACCATTGAGTATCGTTCTTACGAGTCTACTTGTGTAAAAAGGGCTGTTTTTCCTAATCCTAGAAACCTCAGACTTTTAGATGATTTGGAAGTACCATGCAATACATATAATTTGCCTCCTCTTCCAACAAATAATCAGACTCTAGGTCTAATTATGCCCATTACCGGTGCTGCAGCACAGAGGGCTGGAGGCAATCAGCAAGGAGGAAGTGGAGCTCCACCAGCTGGACCCATTGCACTGGTACAATACACTGAGGTTGATTTAAAGTTTTTAAAAACATTAAAAGACGCTGTTGTTTCTTATGGGCCAAATGCTCCTTATACTCAAGGCCTTCTGTGCTCATATTGTGGTGACAGGTATCTCACCCCTAGAGATTGGGAAAGACTTGCTGAAACTGCTTTATCCCCTGCCCAGTATTTACTTTTTGATTCTTGGTGGGAAAAAGAGGCTATTGCTAGGAGTGACGATGATCCTGGACTTCCTTATTATCAATTAACAGGCACTTGAGAATAAATTACTATGCTTAGGTACAGGGGGCTGCACCCCAACAGTATGATTAGAAAATGGTATAGTGCATCCATTTCAAGTTTGATGACATTTCTATTACTCAAAAAACATCCTCTTGCACCCTTTGCAATCAATCCACCCACTGCTCCCTACCTGTCTCAGGCAATCAATGATCTACTTTCTGTTACTGTAGGTTGGTTAGTTTTGTTCCCCTAGAAATTGGCCTTCATGGCACCACACTGTATATACTCTTTCTATCACTCAGGATAACGTTTTTAAGACTCATTCACGCTGTTGCATTTTTCAGCAATTCGTTCCATTTCATTGCAGACTAGTATTCCATTGGCTGAATATGTGACAATATGTCCATTCATCCCTTGGATTCATTTCCAGTTGGAAGCTGCTAAGAACAAGTCCTTGTTTGGACATGTTTTATAAATTCCTAAATTTGTTATTCTTTATCACTAACTTATTCTGTAAATGGACATTACATTCACAAGGACAAAATTCATTCAAATCATTCAAATGTTACAAAGGCCTGAAGCAGAAGTCTACACAGTTTCTTTGTTATAGTTCATAATGTAAGGGAGGAAAACTTATCTTGGATATCGTTTCCTATTGGCAAATCCTTAAAGTAAGCCACTCACCATGCTAGGTGTATCATTAAGATTTTCTCATCTAATCTCTACAGCAACTATATGAGGTACTCTATGTTACTATTTTCCTATGATACTTGCAAAATCCAGGCCTGGCAAATTGAAGGAGCTGGCCCAGGGCCAAAGAGAAAGACCAGGGACCAGGACTAGGAGGAAGGCCCTCCCAGTGGCAGACAGGAGCATGTGTCTGTGATGACCTTGGAACGCGTGATAGACCTGGGAACCAAGCCAAGCAGTTATTGGCCTCTGCACTGGTCAGCAACCTCTGGTCAAAAAGTCCTCAAACAGGGCCGTGAGGTGGTTCACGCCTGTAATCCCAGCACTCTGGGAGGATGAGGTGGGGCAATGGCCTTATCTCACAGTATTCATACCATACTGAGCTAGAGCAAGAACCTTTCTCTAAAAATAGCCAGGCATTGTGGTGAGTGCCTATAGTCCCAGCTACTTGGGAGGCTGAGGCAAGAGAATAGCTTGAGCCCAAGAGTTGGAGACTGCTGTGAGCTGTGATACCACAGCACTCTACTGAGGGGGGAAAAGTGAGACTCTGCCTCAAAAAAAAGAAGTCCAGGGACACAGGGCATAAGTTAGTGGTGACAGAACTCAGACCAAGAATACTTCTTAGTGAATTCTGGGAAGATGGCCGATTGGTAGCACCCTCCTGGCAAAGGCTCCTGAGCAGCGGAAGAAAAACTGGATAGAATCGGATCTATGAAGACAAAGTGGGGAGCTGAGCCAAGGAAGCAGTTCGGCAAACTGTAACTCCAAGAAAGAGCATTCAAGAAAACAAATTACAGGTACAAAGCCTATCAATTAGAGTACAGGAGACCCCTCCCCCAAGCAGGAGGCCTGCAGCAGGCTATCTGCGAAGGAGCAGGAAACAAAAGACCTCTCATATTACCTCACTGGAGAGAGCCGCTAAACTCCAGGCCTCTTTCTCCAAGGAGGTCCCACTTATGAACCTAGACACCACCCCCCCAGGCATAGAATTTGAACAGATATTTTCCCCCACAAGTCCAAACTCCCAGTCCACCTTTGCCCCTCACATGGCAGTCTGAAGTTCTGCCCTCTGCAGACCACAGAGTGTTTGGTCTTGTCCTGAGAGATCTGAGCATAGTGTGGACTGCCAACCATCAGGATGGAATCTGTGACTAACAGGGAAGAAAGAGGGTGTGGGAAGAAAGGGACACTCGGCGGGAGGAGGAGCAGTCCCCTGTTTATAACTGTGCCCGGCCAGTGGTGGTGCTGACCCTCCATTTGGGCTGTGTCTCGCAGGATGGAGTGCAGAACCCCCGGCTCTAATGGCACCCACAGCGGGAGAGTGGTTGCCCTGTGTGGACTGAGTTCAGCAGAGAGGGCTGGTCCCCAGCCTCTGCTGGGCCTTCAAGTGGAGGCTTGCTAGGCATGGATAGAGACCTGAGAGCAAAAGTGTGGCCCCCTGATTCCAAAAGAATGCTCCAGCAGTGGCTTACTGGGTGTGAACCAAAACCTGAGGGCTAGGGCATGGTCCCCTGTCTCCAGGGGGGCTGGTAAGCAGAGGCTTACCAGGTGAGGACTGAGATCTGTGGGCAGAGTGCAGTGCCCTGACTCAAACAGAGACTTGCCCAGGCAGTGGACTGTTGTCCCCTGACCCCAACTGGTCTGGCAAGCAGAGGCTAGCTGGGTGTGGACTGAGACTGGTGGGCAGAGGCCTAGCCCCTGGCTCCAACTGGGTCTGTGAGTAGAGAAGCGGACAACAGTGTGGACTGAGTCTGGCAGGTGGGAGTGTGGATCCCTGGCTCCAATTGTGCTATTGGAGAACCTTTAATCCCTCTCTGTTGATCAGGGTATGCACCACCTGAGATAATTTAATTGGAACCCATATCTGGGGCTGTCCACTTGGGGACATTCTGAGGTTGACCTTCAAAGTTGTTCTGTAATGAAAAAGAACTGAAGGATGGGGGCTGGGCACCACAGCTGTTTGTATCTCTTCACAGTTGAGATTTAAACCTAATACTGTGGTTTCTTAGGATAGGGTAGAGGTTGACTGATATCAAAACAGAGCTAGCTTGTGCTATGTCACCAAGTAGGTCCTCAGAGTCTCTGGCCAAAACTCTGAAAGGGGCCTTTGTAAGGTTATAGGAGATAAGCCACAATTACAAAGCCTAGATCTTTGGTAAGGGGCTATCTCTACTACCTGGGAACACCAATTCAATCCTACTCTACTAGTTCTAATAACCAAACAGTGGGAAATAAACATGATGTGGACCCAACAGAAGAACTCTGGCAACTCGAATAACCAGAGTAGATCAATCCCCCCCTCCCCAAGAAATGACAAAGGAGATACAACTGAAGGTGCCATGCATAAACAAATGGCAGTAATGTCGGAAATCAAATTCAGAATATAGATTGCAAATAAGATAAATAGAATGGAAGAAAAGATAGAAATTGAATTCCAAAGAGTAGTTCTAAAGTTGTCTCAAGAAATTAATGAATTCAAAGCCCAAGTCACCAAAGATATGGACATAATGAGAAAAGAGATAGCAGAGCTCGAGGAAATGAAAAAGTTAATTGAGGAACTCCAAAATACAGTAGAATCCCTCAGTAATAGAGTTGACTAGGCAGAAGAAAGGATCTCTGAAACTGAAGACAAAGCTTTTGAAATGTTCTCAAACACTCAAAGAGGTAGACAAATGGAGAGCAAAAACCGATCATTCCCTGAGAGAGTTGTGGGATCACTCCAAAAGATCAAACATTCATCTTATAGGAATTCCCAAAGGAGAAGAGGATGGTCCTAAACGTACAGATGCTCTTCTCCAAGAGATTTTGAAGGAGAATCTCCCAATCATTGCAAGAGATACAGAACTTCAGATAGCAGACAGTTTTAGAACCCCAGCAAGACTCAATCCAAATAAAGCATGTCCTAGACACATTGTGGTTAACTTTGCCAAAGTTAAGATGAAGGAGAAAATTCTGCAAGCAGCCAGATGTAAGAAAAGCATCACCAACAAAGGAAGAAGTATCAGAATGACTGCAGATCTCTCAGCTGAAACATTTCAAGCCAGAAGAAGATGGTCATCAACCTTCAATCTCCTAAAGGAAAACAACTTCCACCCCAGGATCCTGTATCCAGCTAAACTGAGTTTCATTTGTGGTGGAGAAATCAAATACTTTAATGACATAGACATGTTGAAGAAATTTCTACAACTAAACCAGCCCTCCAGGATATTCAGACCCATCCTCCACAATGATCAGCATAATGCTCTACCTCCAAAGTAAACTCACCCAGAAATTTTTGAACAAAACCCAACTTCCACAGTGGTGAAAGGATTAAAAATGTCCACTGGACATTTGAAAATCATGACACCCAAAACAGGCTTATCCATTCTCTCAATTAATGTGAATGGTTTAAATATTCGTCTAAAGATGCACAGGCTGGCTGACATAAACCCAGACTGGATATCTGCTGTATACAAGAACCTCATCTTACCTTAAAGGATAAAAATAGACTCAGGGTGAAGGGATGGACTTGTATAATACAGGCAAATGGAAACTAGAAAAAAGCAGAGGTTGCAATTTTAGTAGCAGATACAATTGTCTTTAAACCAACAAAGATAAAGAAAGATAAGGAAGGCCACTACATGTTTGTCAAGGGAAATACCCAACATGAAGCGATTTTGATAATGAACATTTATGCACCCTACCAGAATGCTCCTCAATTCATAAAGCAAACCCTAATGGATATGAACAACTTGATATCTTCCTGCACTATAATAGTTGGAGATTTTAACACCCTTTTGACAGTTTTGGATAGATCCTCCAAGAAGAAACTAAAAAAAGAAATATTAGATTTAAACCAGACCAGAGAACAAACGGACTTTACAAACCTGTACAGAACATTTCACCCTAATAAAACTGAATATACATTCTTCTCATCAGCCCATAGTTCATCATCCAAAATAGATCATATCCTAGGACACAAGTCTATCCTCAGCAAATTTAAAAGTATAGAAATTATTACTTGCATTTTCTCAGACCCCCATGGAATAAAAGTTGAACTCAACAGCAACAGGAATCTTCATATTCAAACAAAGTCATGGAAACTAAATAATCTTAGGCTGAATGACAGCTGGGTCAAAGATGAGATTAAGAAGGAAATCACCAAATTTTTGGAACAAAATGACAATGAAGACACAAATTATCAAACCTGTGGGATACTGCAGAGGCAGTCCTAAGAGGGAAATTTATAGCATTGGAAGCCTTTATCAAGAAAACGGAAAGAGAGGAAGCCAACAACTTAATGAATCATCTCAAGCAACTGGAAAAGGAAGAACATTCCAACCCCAAACCCAGCAGAAGAAGATAAATTACAAAAATTAGGGCAAATTTAAATGAAATTGAAAACAAAAGAATCATTGAGAAGAGCAATGAAACAAAAAGTTGGTTTTTTGAAAAGATTAACAAAATTGATAAACCTTTAGCCAACTTAACCAGACATAGAAAAGTAAAATCTTTAATATTGTTTACTAGAAACGGTAAAAGAGAAATAACAACAGACACTTCAGAAATTAAAAAAATCTTCAATAATTACTACAAAAATCTCTATTCCCAGATACATGAAAATCTGAAGGAAATGGACCAATATCTGGAAGTACATCACCAGAAAGAATTAGAAATCTTGAATAGGCCTATATCAATTACTGAAATAGCACAAACAATACAAAATCTCCCAAAAAAGAAAAGTTCGGGATCAGATGGCTTCACATCCGAATTCTATCAAACCTTTCAAGAGATGAGCAACTTGATCTCTCCCAGCTCCACCATAGCCAGAGATTTTAACACTCCTTTGGCAGTGTCGGATAGATCCTTCAATAAGAAGCTTAGCAAAGAAATCTTAGATTTAAATTTAACTATTCAACTTCTGGATTTAACAGACATCTACAGAACATTTCATCCTAACAAAACTGAATACACATTTTTTTCATCAGTACATGGAACATACTCCAAAATCAACATCTTAGGTCACAAATCTAACCTCAACAAATTTAAAAAAATAGAAATTATTCCATGCATCTTCTCGGACCATTGTGGAATAAAAGTTGATCTCAGTAACAACAGGCATCTGCAGACTCATACAAAAACATGGAAACTAAATAACCTTATGCTGAATGATAGATGGGTCAGAGATGAGATCAAGAAGGAAATTACCAAATTTTTAAAACAAAATAATAATGAAGGCATGAGTTATCAGAACCTCTGGGATACCGCAAAGGCAGTCCTAAGAGGGAAATTTATAGCACTGCAAGCCTTTCTCAAGAGAACAGAAAGAGAGGAAGTTAACAACTTAATGGGACACCTCAAGCAGCTGGAAAAGGAAGAACATTACAGTCCCAAATCCAGTAGAAGAAAAGAAATAACCAAAATTAGAGCATAATTAAATGAGATTGAAAACAAAAGGATAGAATAGACCAATAAATCAAAAAGTTGGTTTTTTGAAAAAGTCAACAAAATTGATAAACCTTTGGCCAACCTAACCAAGAAAAAAAGAGTAAAATCTCTAATCTCATCAATCAGAAATGGTAAAGATGAAATAACAACAGACCCTTTAGAAGTTAAAAAAATCCTT
>NW_003852938.1:0-3394 GCF_000181295.1 Otolemur garnettii | reverse complement strand
AAAATGCTCTCCATCTTTAATCATCAGAGAAATGCAAATTAAAACTACTTTGAGATATCACCTAACTCCAGTAAGATTAGCCCATATCACACAATCCCCAAACCAGAGAAGTTGGTGTGGATGTGGAGAAAAGGGAACACTTCTACACTGCTGGTGGGAATGCAAATTAATTTGGTCCTTTTGGAGAGATATCTGGAGAACACTTAGAGAACTACAAATAGACCTGCCACTTGATCCTGCAATTCCTTTATTAGGTATATATCCAGAAGACCAAAAATCGCATTACAACAAAGATATTTGTATCAGAATGTTTATTGTAGCCCAATTCATAATTGCTAGGTCATGGAAGAAGCCCAAGTGCCCATCAACCCATGATTGGATCAATAAATTGTGGTATATGTATACCATGGAATATTATGCAGCCCTGAAGAAAGATGGAGACTTTGACTCCTTCATGTTTACATGGATGGAACTGGAAAATGTTCTTAGCAAAGTATCTAAAGAATGGAGGGAAAAGTATCCAATGTACACAGCCCCATTTTGAAACTAATTTATAGCTTTCATAGGAATGTTATAACCTAATTATAGCCTTAGAATATGGGAAGGGGGGTGGGAGAGAGGAGGTAGGGGGGTGGACGGGGGAGGGAGGGTGATTAGTGGGGTCACCTCTATGGTTTATCCTACAAGGGTACAAGTGAATCTTTCTAAAAGCATAGTATGAATGTCTTAATTCAATAAGTAAGAAAATGACATGAAGGCTACGTTAACCAATTTGATGAGAGTATTTCAAAATGTATATGAAAACACCACACTGTACACTATGATTGCATTAATGTACACAGCTATGATTTAATTTTTTAAAAATCTTAGGGTGGTGCCTGTGGCTCAAAAGAGTAAGGCACCAGCTCCATATGCCAGAAGTGGTAGGTTCAAGCCCAGCCCTGGCCAGAAACTGAAAAAAAATCTTAAAAAAAAAACTTTCAAGAGGAACTAGTACCTATATTATACAATGTTTTCCAAAGTATAGAAAAAGAAGGAATACTTCCCAATACATTCTATGAAACAAATATCACCCTGATACTCAAACTAGGAAAGGATCCAACAAAGAAAAAAAATTATAGACCAATATCATTAATGAATATCAATGCAAAAATATTCAATAAGATCTTAGCAAATAGAATTTGGTGACACATCCAAAAAATTATACACCATGATCAAGTTGGTTTTATTCCACAGTTGGTTCAACATAAGCAAATCTATAAATATAATGCATCACATCAATACAACAAAAAAGACCATATGATTCTCTCACTTGACACAGAAAAAGCCTTTGATGATATCCAGCATTCTTTCATGATCAGAATACTTAAGAAAATAGGCATATAAGGGATGTTTCTTAAACTGATAGAGGCCATCTTCAGCAAACCCACAGCCAATATCTTATTGAATGGTATAAAATTGAAAACATTTCCACTCAGATCAGGAACGAGGCAATGATGCTCACTGTCTCCACTGCTATTCAACATAGTAATGGAAGTCTTAGCCATCACAATCAGGCAAGAGAAGGCGATCAAGGGTATCCAAATAGGGTCAAAGGATATCAAACTTTCACTCTTCACTTATGATATGATCAAATACCTGGAAAATCCCAGGGACTCAACTTCAAAACTTGTAGAAGTGATCAAAGAATGTAAGAGCATGTCAGGATACAAAATCAATACTTACACGTCAGTAGCTTTTATATATGCCAACGATAGTCAAGCTGATAAAACAATCAAGGACTCTATTCCTTTTACAATAGTGCCAAAGAAGATGAAAGTGCAGAGAGTGCAGGAAATTTACCTAACAAAGGACATGAAAGAGCTCTATAAAGAGAACTATGAAACTCTGAGAAAAGAAATAGCTGGAGATGTTAACAAATGTTCCATGCTCATGGCTAGGAACTGTTATTAAAACGTTCATACTACCCAAAGCAATCTACAGATTTAATGCAATCCCTAGTAAAGCACCATTATCATACTTTAAAGAACTTGAAAAAATAGTACTTTGTTTTATATGGAATCAGAAAAAAACCTCAAATAGCAAATACATTACTCAGAAATAAGAACAAATCAGGAAGTGTCACATTACCAGACTTTAGGCTGTACTATAAATCTATAGCGATCAAAACAGCATGGTACTGGCACAAAAACAGAGCGGTAGATTTATGCAACAGAATAGAGAACCAAGAGATGAACCCAGCTACTTAAGGTCATTTGATCTTCAACAAGCCTATGAAAAATATTCAGTGGGGGGAAGACTCCCTATTTAACGAATGGTGCTGGGTGAACTGGCTGGCGACTTGTAGAAGACTGAAACTGGACCCTCACCTTTCATCATTAACAAAAATTGATTCTCACTGGATAAAAGATTTAAACTAAAGACATGAAACTATAAAAATACTAGAAGAGAGTGCAAGGAAAACACTTGAAGAAATTGGCCTGGGAGAGTATTTTATGAGGAGGACCCCCCAGGGCAATTGAAGAAACACCAAAAATACATTACGGGGATCTGATCAAACTAAAAAACTTTTGCACAGCCAAGAGCACAATAAGTAAAGCAAACAGACAACCTTCAGAATGGGAGAAGATTTTTGCAGGTTATGCTTCCGACAAAGGTCTGATAACTAGGATCTACAGAGAATTCAAACTAATCAATGAGAAAAGAATAAACAACCCCATTTCCATGTGAGCAGGAGACTAGAACAGAAAATTATCTGATGAAGACAGGTGTATGGCCTACAAACACATGTAAAAATGCTCATCATCCTTAATCATCAGAGAAATGCAAATCAAAACCACTTTGAGATACCATCTAACTCCAGTAAGATTAGCCCACATCACAAAATACCAAAACTACAGATGTTGGCATGGATGCGGAGAGAACACTTCTACACTGCTGGTGGGAATGCAAGCTAATAGGACCTTTAGAGGAAGAAGTTTGGAGAACATTCAAGGAACTAAAAGTAGACCTACCTTTCCATCCTGCAATTCCTCTACTAGGTATATATCCAGATGATCGAAAATTATTTTACAACAAAGACATTTGCACCAGAATGTTTATTGCAGCCCAATTCATAATAGCCAAGACATGGAAACAGCCAAAGTGCCCATCCACCCATGAATGGATTAACAAATTGTGGTATGTATACAACATGGAAGACCACGCAGCCATAAAAAAGATGGAGACTTCACGTCTTTTATGTTTACCTGGATGTAGCTGGAACATATTCTTCTTAGTAAAGTATCTCAAGAATGGGGGGGGGGAGTATCCAATGCACTCAATACTACTATGAAATCAATATACAATCACCTACACACTCATATGAATGGCAAAATATAACTATAGTCCTGAA
>NW_003852937.1:21079-24793 GCF_000181295.1 Otolemur garnettii | reverse complement strand
CAGAGGGTTTCTATGTGACTGATAGGTGGGTCACCTCTAGAGTGTAGATCTGCTGGTCAAACAGATGGTTCAGGCTCCAGGCAAGACAGAGTGGACTCATGTGAAATTTCATCTTGCTACTCACTCAGAGCAGTGAGCTCGTAGAATATTTTTTTCTCAAATTTTCATTTCAAAATATTCTGACCATAGTTGACTACATCAAAATACAGATAGTGAAACCATTGATAAGGGGAGCCTACTGTGGTCTATTCTTTAATAATTATGTCAACATTTCACCAACTTTCAACATCTTCTTCATGTCTGTAATTCAATTTAAATGTACTTATATTAGTCTACTGTATTTCTCCTGTTTATAATTTTCCTACTAAACAACACCATTGAAAATACTTACTTAAATTTGAAAGTTGAGCCATTTTTTGACACCCATGGATGACTACTGTTCTGACGAAAGACTCCAACCCATGACCAAAGTGACAGGGAAGCCAGAAATTTCTACAGGAACATAAATATTCTATATTTAAATAATTATTGAAGATTTTACAAATATTTAAAAGTGCAAGTACTGTGTTCTTTCATTAGATCTATAATTGTCAAAACAAAATATCTTAAGCAATATTAAAGTTGAAAACCACTTTATATGTTAGTAAAAACTTTCACAAGCATGTGTAATTTTGGCTTAACATGAACTCTTAAACACTTAATACTTAGTAATTTCATTCCTCTTATATTAGTTTTGAAAATTATGATCCTTGAAATTTAATAGGAACTCATGTTGGCAAAGCCAATAAAGTAGGAATTTAAATAAATTTCCAGATACTACATTCTCCCGAAGCTAATATAAACTCAAGTATATTTCTACTATGTTTCTCTGAGTTGGAATTTTGAAAGGAATTGAAAGGGGTGCCATTCAGGAAATAAGAGACATAGAAGCCAAAAATACTGATTTGTGCTCCATCTGGGGAGCCTCAGTGTCCCTGAGGGCATGTGAATAATACTGTAGTGAAAGTTAACAAATTAAGCTCACTGCATTACTATGGGTGAAGTACACGAATATCACACAGGATAAAAGGAGACAGACATGAAAGTGCATATTATCACTTATGAAAATTCAAAAACTGGCAAAGTTTGTAACGTCAAAATTCAGGACAGTGGTTTGTGAAGGAGGGAGGAGAAGTGATGAGACCATTCACATGAGCAGGGCTACTGGGGCTAGAAACCCCCATTTTGTTATCTGATGTGTATTATAGGTGTCCATTCACTCTGTGATAAATTTGTATATTCATGATGTGTTTATACATTGTACAATTAAATTACAAAATTTAATTCAGAATAAAAGCATTTATAGAAGCATCATTTTCCATGAGCAACAATATAATACTTAAATATACATTAGCTTATGAATAGAAATAAATAATGCACGGTGAAGTCACACAGCAGAATAATGTATAGAACTGTAAATAATTAAGCTAAAATATGTACAAGAATATGATGAATTCTACAAATGTAAAATTGGCTGAAATAAGCTTCTACTAAAATGTTTGAAACATGTAACATCTTACCATTTCTTCTTCACTATCTATGTAAAGCAGAGTGGAGTTCTTAGAAGCACAGGCCGTCACACTCTCACTCCAAGTTTTGTATTCCTTACCAACGTAATAACAATTGCTGGAATATGTGAACCACTCCTCTGGACAATGACAACAGTGATATGCTAAGGAAAAATTATGAATTACTATCTCCACAATAAGATTTTTAAAAATGATTATTAGTTTACACATTTTCAAAGGTACAAAAATGTGTGTACCTGTCTTTACATCCTCATAAATATATTAAAGAAAAGCACTCATCCATATGCACAGAAAAGCATCAGCCTCTCATTCCCCAATTATATTGTAATAGGAAGAAACACATCAAACAAAAAACCCACCCTTCAAATGTCTGAAAAATAATTGACAAAACTACTTTTCTTGGAAAATCAAAGTGATTTAACTGTTGCCAAATGGTAGCAGTAGCAATTTGATTCCAATAGCAAAAAGAGGGTGTAGCAATTTCAAATTAATATTTATACTAATTATTGAAGATAAGAGAATGCCCCCCATTACCTTTATCTCTGCATATTTATTGTTCAATATTTTATTACCCTTAAAATATCTATTATCATTTTTGCACAGCCAAAGATCAAAACAAAATATAAAATGACTAATATCAGTACCTTTCTCAGTTCCTATGTTCTGCGAAGTATTGTTCTGCGTCTGTACTATTGGAGCTAGAAAAATGTAAGTAATCCTTATTAAAAACTAGTATCTAAATAACTCACATTAATTTTAGTCTTGGAAATATGGTATATCACTTAGAATTGTCTTTGATAAAACTGATTTTAGCCAGAAAAAATGAAGTAAAGAAGGTTTGAGGGAAAAAATATTTTCAGAGCCTACAAAACCAAATTACCACTTCTGTGTACTTCATATGTTGAATTATTTGATTTAACCACTTTCAAAAATTAATTTCTATTTCTCAGTAAGCATTTCAGACTCCTAAAATGTCTGTGCTATGATTTTTTTTTTTTTTTATTGAGTCAAAGTCTCCCCCTGTCACTCTTGGTAGAGTGCCATGGTGTCATAGCTTATAGCAACTTCCAACACTTGGCTAAGTGATCCTCTTGCCTCAGCCTCCCTAGTAGCTGGGATTACAGGTGCCCACCAAAACACCTGCTGGTTTTTGTTGTTGTTGTTTGTTTTTTATTGGTTAGCAGGCCCCACTGTGTTCCAACCCATCAGCCAAGGAGCATGTGGCTGGCGCCCTAACCAATGAGGTCCAGGCACCCCCATGAAATTTTAATATATACATATAATTAAAAGCAAATACTTTTTGCAATATTCTTTTATTATAATTTTGAAAAAATTTGAATAATTATTTCTCATTTAGTCCAAAATATACTTAAAAATGAGAATTCTATGACTTGATCTTATGCAATTTTTGTAAGTACTTTCAACAATTCTTCCAAAACAAAACATACTTACAGGGAATGACATGTGTGGTTATCACAGTGAGCAGTAAGACAAGAGAGAGGATTCCCAGGATCCCAGCAATGAGCTTCTCTGGAGGGAATGGTAAACCTGCCGGGAGAGAAACAGAAACACTGAGAAAGGAGAGATGGGGACAGTTTGTTAGAATATGTACAAGAGACCCAAGAGACCCCAGATACACAGAGAATCACCAAACCCACATATATCACGGGAAACTTTCTCTGAGAATATACCACTACATGCTCAGTAAATGTCATGCCCCGTAAGTTGTTGGACAAAGACTACAGATTTCAACAACATGTGAGCAAAATTTGTCTGTATATTTCGTATTAAAATATATATGTAAACTTAGAACAACTCTGATCTTCATGAATAAAACTATGTGAGCACGCCCTGCTCTCTCCCCACACTCCTGCACTACAAATGGCCATCCTGGAACAGTTGTATTGAGGAGCTATTAAGAGCTTAGGACGCTGGCCACATACACTGAAGGCGGTGGATTCAAGCCCCGCCCGGGCCTCCTAAAAATGACAACTGCCACCAAAAAATAGCCGGGCGTTGTGGTGGCTGCCTGTAGTCCCAGCTACTCAGGAGGCTGAGGCAAGAGAATTTCTTAAGCCCAAGAGTTTGAGCTTGCTGTGAGCTGTGATGCCACCACACTCTACCGAGGGCAACATAATGAGACTCT
>NW_003852937.1:1004-21059 GCF_000181295.1 Otolemur garnettii | reverse complement strand
GCTTTACCTTTGCAGTGGTAAGCTTTGCCATCCCCTTGAAAGTCCTGAGCTGCTCTTTGAAGGTTTAATTCCACATAGGTTATTTCTTGTTCACATTCTGAAAGGGAGCTGTTAGTGCCCTTAGGTTTCCTCTGCTGCTTCTTTGGGGTTTGAGTCTGATTTATATCAGAGTAGATCACTCTTTGGTTATCCATCTCTGCAGCTGTGAGATGTCAGGGACTGTGCTCTATGATACCTGGTCTTAGGAAAATAATAAATGGTTTATCTAAGGACAAGAACCTGAGTGCAGTCAGAAAGGATGAGGCGGAGAGTGGGTTTGGTTCTCATTTTGCATTGAAGATTCTAAAGTTCTCACTCTAATTTCCTTAAAGCTGACACAAATGTCTTAAAATAAAATATTTTCTATAAGACTTTCTACATTGTTCAAAACATTGCTGTTGGAATAATGAAAAGCAAAAGTACCAAGTAATAAACAACTCCATAAACGTATACATATTTTTAAAATTCTGATTGAAAGATACATTTTTACATTAATACAATACCTGTGTCAGAAATTAAAAGTTGCATAAAAAGCTATATGTACTGTTTGAAAATCAAATTTCAAAAAGCTATAGTGGTTAAAGACTGAGTGATCTTAAAATGGAGAATAGGAAAATTGACATGTCTTTTAGCCTGTGCACTAAATTACTTTTGTTTTGTACTTTACACTTATTTATTAAAATGGACTCAGTGTTATTAAGTGGTCTTTCATTGAATAACAGAAGCATTTTGAGCAATCATTAACTTAAAGAGTATTAGAAATGCTACAAAAAAATCATGAATTCTTATTTACAGAAGATTTGCCAGTTAATTTTATTGTTAAAATATAAAAGTATAAATAAAAAATGTATGCCTTCTATGGAAGAACACTCTTATTTCAAATTTCCAGAAATGTATTATGTTAGTCAGTGTCAATAAAGGCCGCATTAGTGGTTTGAGTATTTTCTTTAATTCATATAATGTAATGTAATATTTTAATCAATGGGCTTTCAAGTCCATGAGATCTAGAATTAATTTTGGCTTTGCAATTCACACAATGTGACCTTTAAAAAATTACTTAGTATCTAAAAACCTGGCTCTTAATCTAAATTGTGAATAAGGTCATACAAAATGTAATGTCCAAAATATCTACCACTCGAGCTGGTACCTAGAGTTCTCTATAAAATTAATTATTTTATCCACAATTGCTATTTTATTGTTTCTGCTTCATGGCTGTAAAACCATGGAAAATAAATCATTACACAAATTGCTTATATCAGTGTGGTACACTTTTCTGCAATATTTGATTAATGTTTTTAATGTCTTTCGATTATATATTAACTAAGTTCAGCACTTTATGTAATTTACCTTATCCTTATTTTAATTAAAAATAAAACATGCTTTCTTTTAATACAAGTGTCTGAGGAATTATGTTCAGCTTTCATCATTAAAGTATTTCCTTTTAATAATCTTTGATGGTGAGCAAGCTAAGTATAAATTATCTTATTATTCAGTGTCAAACAATGTAATGATGGCTAATCCACAGTTAAGTGATGTTTAGGGCTTTCCCTTAAATGATGTTTGCTAACCAAGTCACATATATGTCTTGACAATATCTTCAGAGGCAGCGATCTGCAAACTTGAGAAATACTCCAGAATATTTCATATTTTAGATTTTTAACCTAAATTATTCAAATAAGGAAACTGGTTTCTACTCTGATTTTATTTGCATATTAATTTCTTCAGATACATCACATCTAGTATTTGGAATCTTCCACTAAATGAAGAAGGCTAGTTGAGAGATAGAGGGTAGCAACACATACCTTCTGCGTCCATAAGGTCATGCATCCTGTAGTGCAGAGCCCAGGTTGCTCTCAGAAAAGGCCAAGGCAGCTGAGAAATAAAAGAGAGGCAGCTGAGAAATGTAAAGGCATCAGTTCTGGATAAGAACAATGTCTGTGATCTTCACAGATGCCCTGCAAAGGCTCAGAGTGCCCCAAGAGTGGAAAAAGTAGATTTCTCATCATTGCGTCACTTAAGGTCTACACAGGAAATTCTCACATATGGGCTAATTTGAAATCAGTTTATCTCATCAGACACCTCCCAAAACAGGAGACACTGGGCTCTTAATGCAAGGAGAAAGTAGAATTCTAGTGTGTCCTTTAGTTTGTTCATTGTAAGTGACTCTGAGAAGCTGTGTTCATCCTCTACAAATAAGGGTGAAACGACTTCATCACTCATGTGGGTCACTTTTTTTCATTCCATCACAAATATGCCAACTTAAGCCATAAGTGTGCCTTAGATGGCTAAGACTCCCTTTCAGACTAGGTTGCTAAATCGTAACATTGTATTTCTTTTCATGTTCTTATCATGTCACTTCTATTAAGATGGAAAAAACTCTAAAACTCGTAGTAACATTATCAACAGATAATTACTGATATTTGTGATTAATTATTCTGAGAAATAACTATAATTTCGATTTATTGTAGATGACACAAAATCCATCATTGCCAATCTTATCATTGTCACTTCTCTACCTTAGTTCCTACATTTTTCATTTGATTTTACTTTTAAAATATGACAAAAATGCTTCTGAGAAAGAAAAACATTACTCAATTTTTAAATACATTAGCAGGCCAGACTATAATATTATTAATAACTATTCATTTTAGTGTTAATTGGTTCATTTTCCAGCCTGAGGAATTATCTCTATTTTAATAGGACTATATGTTGTAAGTGATTAAAGCCTAAGTCAAACTAAGAGGGGGAAGGGAAATAATTTCAAATGATGAGGGCTGTTTGAGAAGTATCGAGCCACATACTTTGAAACATAGTGTTAACAATGGCTGGATACTTCCCAGGCTTGCCTTGTATTTCCTTTACTTAAAAAATAGGACCTTTAACATATATAGAATAGCTTTACCCTGATCTCAAAAACAGGACAAGGATACTACATGCAAGGAAACTACGGACTAATATCTATAAAAAATATTGGTGTAAATATCCCCCCAAAATACTAGAAAATAGAATTCAATAGCATATTTAAAGAATAATACACCATGCCCAGTGGGATTTATTTCTGAAACACCAGGACATTAGGATATATGAAAGTCAGTAAATGCAATATACCCTCAATAAAATAAAATATAAAAACTACATGATTATCTCAAGCAATGCAGAAAAATTGAAAAAATAATCAAAACTCTTTTATGATATACAGAGTAAAGAATGTGAAGACGGAGAAGAGAGAGAGACTCGAAGATATTGGACTTGAAAATTAAAGTGACTCACCCACAAGCCAAAGAATGCCATCAGGCATCAGAGGAAACAGAGAAAGGATTCTCCCCTAGACCTTCTGAAAGGAGTGTGGCATTATGACACCTTCATTTCAGTCTAGTGATATTTATTTTGTACTTCCAAACATCAGAATTGTGAAAGAATAATCTATCATACTCCCAGTATATCATGGACCATGGGGTAACCCTCAGAGATAAAACTGGTTCACTTACCTAGGACAAGTTAGAAAAAATCTTAAACTGGTTTGCAGATAGATCTGTACAAATTACTGACTCTGTTTCCAGATGTTCCTCTGCTGTGCTAGAGATAACCTTGTAAGAAAGCAGAGAAAAAAAAGTAAAAATAAAGCCAGTGTTGAAGGCAGTAAGGAATCTCTTCTCCTCATATCAGAATTGAGTACATAGGATTCTTGTTTCTCCATTTGTGATGCTTTACTAAGAATAATGTGTTCCATATCCATCCAGATTAATACAAAAGATGTAAATTCTCTATGTTTTAAATGGCTGAATACTATTCCATGGTACACATATACCACAGCTTATTAATCCATTCCTGGGTTGGTGGGCATTTAGGTTGTTTCCACATTTTGGCTATTGTAAATTGAGCTTCAGTAAACAGTGTAGTGCAAGTGTCCTTATGATAAAGGGATTTTTTTCCATCTGGGCAGATGCCCAGTAATGGGATTGCAATATCAAATGGGTGGTCTAGCTTGAGTTCTTTGAGGGTTCTCCGTACTTCCTAAAGTCTGGTAGGCTAATGTCCCCTGCTTTGTTTTTATTATTAAGAATTGCCTTGGCTACATAGGGTCTACTCTGGTTCCATACGAAATGAAGAATTATTTTCTTCAAGTCTTAAAAGTATTATGTTGGTATTTTAATAGGAATATCATTGAATCTGTAGGTTACTTTGGGAAGTATATACATCTTAACAATGTTGATTCCTTCCAGCCATGAGCATGGTATGTTCTTCCACTTGTTAATATCTTCTGCTATTTCTTTCTTAGGGGTTCATAGTTTTCTTTATAAAAGTCCTTCACCTCTTTTGCAAAGTGTATTTCTAGGTATTTCATTTTCTTTGGAGCTACTGAGAAAGGTAGTATGTCCTTGATTGCCTTTTTGGCTGTTCTTGGCATATACAAAGGCTACTGATTTGTGGACATTGATTTTATATCCTGAGATGTTACTGTATTTTTTGATCACTTCCAGGAGCCTTGTGGTTGAGTTGTTAAGGTTCTCTAAGTATAAGATTATATCATCAGCAAAGAGGGCGAGTTTCACTTCCTTTGCCCCCATTTGGATGCCTTTAATTTCCTTCTCTTGCCTGATTGTATTAGCTAGAACTTCCAGCGCTATGTTGAATAGTAGCAGCGATAGAGGACATCCTTGTCTTGTTCCAGTCCTGAGTGGAAAAGCTTTCAATTTTACTCCATTCAGTATAATATTAGCCGTGGGTTTGTCATAGATGGCTTCGATCAGTTTAAGGAATGTGCCACTAATGCCTATATTCTTCAACATTCTAATTAGGAAAGGATGTTATATTTTATCAAATGCTTTTTCTGCTTCTATTCAGAGGATCATATAGTCTTTGTTTTTGCTCCTGTTGATATGGTGAATTATGCTTATGGTTTTGCATATGTTAAACCAACCTTGCATACCTGGGATGAATCATACTTTATCATGTTGTATGACTTTTTTAATAATAAGCTGTCACCTGTTTGCTAAAATTTTATTGAAAATTTTTGCATCTATATTCATTCTTGAAATTGTTCTGTAGCTCTCCTTTTCAGCTGGGTCTTTTCCTGGTTTTGGTATCTGGGTGATGTTTGCTTCATAGAACGTGTTGTGGAAGATTCCTTCCTCCTCAATTTTTTAGAATAATTTCTGCAGTATGGGTATAAGCTCTTCCTTGAAAGTTTGAATGAATTCTGGTGTGAAGCCATCTGGACCAGGGCATTTCTTTTGGTGGGGGGAGTTTTTTTTAATTGTTTCTTTGATCTCAATGCTTGAAATTGGTCTGTTCAGGTCTATTTCATCTGATTAAGTCTAGGGAGGGGGTGTAATTCCAGGTATTGATCCATTTCCTCTACATTGTCAAATTTCTGGGCATGGAGTTTCTTGTGCTATACAGAGATAATCTCTTATATCTCTATGGCATCTGTATTGCTCCTGATTGAGGTTACTAAAGATTTTGCTAGTAAGATTTTGCTGTTTCTAGTAAGTCTGGCAAAAGATTTATCTATTTTATTTACTTTTTCTAAAAATCAACATTTTGTTTTTTTAATTTTTTGAATGATTCTTTTGTTTTCAATTTCATTAAAGTCTGATTTAATTTTGGCTATTTCTTTTCTTCTGTTTGCTTTAGGGTTAGATTGTTCTTCTTTTTCCAGTTCCATAAGGTGGTTTCTGAGTGTACTGGTGGTTTTGGTTTTTCAAAGGTAGGCATCTAGCATGATAAATTTTCCTCTCAGGACTACTTTAGGTGTATCCCAGAGGTTTTGGTAACTTGTGTCTTCATTGTTGTTGTTTAGAGAGAAAATTAACAATTTCCTCTTTAATCTCTTCCAGAACAAAACTATCATTCAGCATAGAGTTGTTTAGTTGCCAAGACTTTGTGTGGGGATGAACAATTATGTTGGAGTTGAGCTTCACTGTTTTGGCCTTGTAGTCTGCAAAGAGAGATGGTTTAATTTCTATTCCTTTAATTTTGTTGAGGTTTGATTTGTTTCCTAGGATGTGATCTATTTTGGAGTATGTGCTATGAGCTGATGAGAAAAAATACATATTCTTTTAGTTTGGGATGGTATGTTTTGTATATATCTATTAATCTTATTTGATCTAGGGCCACATTGAAGTCCTTTGTATCCTTGTTTAGTATCATTTTAAAGGATCTGTCCAGTTCTGTCAGAGGGGTGTTGAAGTCCCCAACTATTAAGGTTTTATGGGATATCATGTTGCTCAGACCCCTCAAGGTCTGTTTCATAAATCTGGGAGCATTTAGGTTAGGCACGTAAATGTTTTAGTATTGAGATCTCTTCTTCTTGTATTGTTCCTTTGAGTAGTATGAAGTGTCTGTCCATCTTTGTCTTTCTTAACTGAAGTAGCTTTGAATCTGATTGTACCCGAAAATAAGATTGCAACCCTTCCTTTCTTCTGCTTTCCATTTGCTTGATACACTGTTTTCCATCCCTTAACCCTGAGTCTTGATTTGTCCTTCAGGGCTAAGTGTGTCTCCTGGAGATAGCAGATGGATGGTATGTGTTTTTTTCATCCAATCAGCCAGTCGTGTCTCTTCAGTGGGGAATTCAATACATTTACATTTATTGAAAGTAACAATAGTTGTGGTAGAATTCTATTCATCTTATTGTGAGGTAGTTTGTTGTGTAGTTTAATCCTTTGTGCCATTGTGGAAGCTAAATTCTGACCTTTGGCTTCTATATGGTTACTTTGGTGGTGGTTCATTGAGGTGTTTGGTATTGAGAATAGGTCTAAATAGTTTCTGTAGAGCTGGTCTTGTTGTGATGACTTTCCTCAGTTGTATATCTGCAAACAATTTGATTTCTCTATCAATTTTGAAACCAAGTTTGGCAAGATATAGGATTCTAGGATGAAAATTATTTTGTTGAAGGATATTGAAGGTGGATGACCATGCTCTCCTGGCTTGGAAAGTTTCAGTTGAAAAGTCAGCTGTCAATCTAATGGTTCTACCCTTGTAGGTCAATTGGTGCTTATTCCTAGCTGCTTGCAGGATTTTCTCCTTCATCTTGACTTTGGACAGGTTCATTACGATGTGTCTTGGAGAGGTTCTGTTACAGCTGAGATGACCCAGGGTTCAATATCCATTTGAAAGGAGTGTGTCAGGATCTTTAGTAAAACTTGGGAAGTTTTCATTTATGATAGTCTCCAATAGGGATTCCATACCTTTGGGACAATCTTGTTCCCCTTAGGGATTTCTATTATCCATATGTTTGAATGTTTCATGGCATTACTTAGTTCTCTAAGTGCCTACTCTGCTTTCTCTCTCTTCTTTTCTGACTCTGTTACTACCTGTGTTAACTTGAAGACTTTGTCTTCTAACTCTGATGTTCTTTTTTTCTCCATGGGCTAATCTAAGTATCTAAAGTATCTTTTTGATACTTTTTACCGCTTCTTTATATTCACTGAATGTCTCCTTCAGTTCTTTAAGCTCATCTATATCTTTTCTATATTCTATATATTTTCTACAAATCTCTCATCTGACTTTTGGTTCTGTATTTCTATTTTCTTTTTCAATCCCTTTATTGATTTAATCATCTATATTTTAAATCCCCTTTCTGTCAACTCCATTAATTCTTTATAGGAGGAGTCTTCTTTAAAAATTGCCTTGTGGTCCCTTGGAGTAGTTTCTGTAATTTGTTTATTCGTGGTACCTGAATTTTTCTTTTGGTTCCTTCTCATGTGTGCTTTCTTCTTGTTCACTTCCTTGTGCACCTTTTTCCTTCTCACTTCCTCCTTTGATTCAAGTTACTTTGTCTCAGAGTTTAAGTGAGGAAGAGACCTCTTGGTATGGGATCAGAAGGCAGAAAAGGGTTACAGCAAGCAAAGAGAAGCAAGAAGAAAGGTGTGTCCAATAATGCCCATCATTAGTCGAAAGGGAAATGCAAATCCACGCTACCATGAGGTACCACATCTACCTAGTAGGAGGGTTAGAATACAACAGCCACTTAGCTGATTATAATCAACAGATGTTGGCAAGAATGCAGCAAAATTAGAACCTCCACATATTGTTTTTGGGAATGTGAAATGGTAGTATGGACGTCTGAAAATGTTTATTCTTCCTATCCATGAGCATGATATATTTTTCCATTTGTTTATATCCTCCGAATTTTCTTCCTCAGGCTTCCAAAGTTCTCTTTGTTGAGATCTTTTACCTGCTTGGTTAAGTATATTCCTTGTACTTTTTTGTAGCTATTGTGAGTGACATTGAGTCTTCAATTTAAATCTTGACTATTTAGTGTATAGGAATTATACTATTTTATGTACATTGATCATGTATCCTGATACTTTGCTGAATTTATTTATCATTACCCATACAGTGTTCCCCCCATTCAAGGCTGGACAAGGTTTCCTGGTTCCAGATCTGAACAAACAGACTTTTTCTCTCCAAACTGGACTCTCTGAATACCCCCTGTCACTTTTTTCCGGAGCAGGGGGGAATTGCATTCATTTATTAATACCCTCATTCAGTTGCTAATCAACATTGAAGTCTGCCACTTCCTGACCTAATGTAATTCCCCAAATGGTATTAAGCTCCTGGATGAAAGCCCCAAAGAGAGAGTTTTCAACTTGGGTCTCCTCACCTCTTTCAGAGGCTCTGGTGCCTTTACTTCCTTTTATTCCATTCTATTTAATAAATCCTACCTTGTCACTGATCTCTGTGGTCCATGGGTTCATTCTTCAAATGTCTGAGACCAAGGGTCTACTACAGAAAGAATTTTTGGTAACATTACAGAAAACTCTTCATGGGTTCTATTGAGTTTTTTACATACCACATCATATCATCAGGATAGAGTGATAGTTAGATATCCTTTTTCCTGATTAGGAAACTCTTAATTTCCTTCTGAACCCTGACTACTCTGGCTAGGACTCAAGCACTCCATTGAATAGAAATTGTAAGAGCAGGCATCCTTGTCATGTTCCATTTGTTAGGAGGAATGCTTTCAACTTTTTCCAAGTTTGCCTAGTTTGTTGTGGGTTTTTAATCATGAAAGGATGTGAATTTTGTTGAATACTTTTTCTACATCTTTTAAGGCAATCTAATGGTCTACATTTTTGCTTCTGTTTATGTGGTGAATCACATTTATTTATTTACATATCTTAATTGTCCTATTTCTCTGGAAAGAAGTCCACTTCATTATGGTGGAATTTTTTTTTTTTCTTTTGGTGTTCTGTTGAATTCAGTTTGCTAGTATTTTATTGAGGATTTTTGTATCCATGTTTATAAGGAATGTCTATAGTTTTCTTTGATGTTCTGTCTTTTTCTGATTCTGGTATCAAGGTGAAAAAATGTTCACAAGCTAACTATATGATACAAAGTTAATATTCAGAAATTATAGAGAATTTATGCAAATTAGCAATAAAGGAGAAAAAAAAAAAAAACTGTTGAAATTGGGCCAAAGACATGGAGAGAAGCTTTCCAAAAGAGAAAAGACAAATGCTAATAAACATATGAAAAAATGGTCAATGTCATTAATCATCAGGAAAATCCAAATTAAAAACACATGAGATAACACCTTGGTCCATAGAATGGCTTTTATTAAAAAGTCAACAAACAATACATGCTGACATCGATGCAGAGAAAACATAGTACTTATACACTATTGATAGGGTGGCAAATCTATGTAAAACTGTATGGAGATAACTCAGAGAAACTAAAAGTTGATGTACCATTCAATCCAGAATATCAATATTGTGTATTTACCAAAAAGGAAAGAAGATTTTTTGTCAGAAAGACACTTGCACTTGAATGTTTACTTCAGCACAATTAACAATTGCAAGGATGTGGTGTCAACCCAAGTACTTATCAATTTATGGGCAGATTAATAAAATGTGGCATATGTATACATAGAGTACTACTCAGTCACAAAGAAGATGAATTAATACCTTTTGCAACAATCTGAATGAAACTGGAAAAAGTTCCATTTTCCTAAGTGAAGTAGACATCTGGAGAACAATTACAGAACTAAAAATAGACCTGCCATTTGACCCTGCAATTCCTTTATTAGGTATTTGGTCCAGAAGACCAAAAACCACATTACAACAAAGATATTTGTATCAGAATGTTTATTGCAGCCCAATTCATAATAGCCAGGTCATGGGAGAAGCTCAAGTGTCCATCGACCCACGAATGGAACAATAAATTGTGGTATATGTACACCATGGAATACTATGCAGCCCTAAAGAAAGATGGAGACTTTACCTCCTTCATGTTTACATGGATGGAGCTGGAAAATGTTCTTCTTAGCAAAGTATCTCAAGAATGGAAGAAAAAGTATCCAATGTACACACCCCTACTATGAAACTAGTTTATAGCTTTCATATGAAAACTATAACCTAATTATAGCCTAAGAATATGGGGGGGGAGGATGAGTGGAGGGAGGGTGATTGGTGAGATCACCTCTATGGTTTATCTTACAAGGGTACAAGTGAATCTTTCTAAAAGTAGAATATAAACATCTTAACACAATAACTAAGAAAATAACATAAAGGCTATGTTAACCAGTTTGATGAAAATATTTCAAATTGTATATGAAAATACCACACTGTAGCCCATGATTGCATGAATGTGCACAGCTATCATTTAATAAAAAAATGGTAAAACAAACTCCATAAGTACTTGCTATTAAATTTGAACTGACTGATAACCACACATGTACACAGAGGAAAGTAAAACTCAGTGAAAATCCACTAGGAGGGAAGCAGGAGTAGAGGAGACAGAAAAACCTACCTATTTTGGTATAGTGAATTCTATTTGGATGATGGGAACACCTAGAGACAGGATTCAAGAATTATAAGAGGAATCCATTTTGCCTAAAACATTTGTACCCATTTTGATGTTTTAAAAAACAAGACAGACAAATGGCTAAGAAATGTGTGAAAAACACCCAACACCTTTAATCCACAGAGAGATGCAAATTAAAACCATAAAGTGATACCCCCAAATCCCTGCCACTGTGGTGGTCTGGGTCCCCACAATCATTGCTGGGGTCTGCACTGAGGGCAGTCACTGTAAGAAAAGACTCAGACTCAGCTCAGGTGAAATAACAGATGGGAGCCTGTGAAAGGAATATACCTAGTAGCATCAAGCAAGTGAAGCCGTGGCCCATTATCCCAACGGTCTCTTTACTCAGACCAAAACCATAAACCACTCTGACAACATAAAGCATAAAGTTATATTTAAGTTACTCAAAGCACAGTATCCTAAGTAAACTTTAACCATTCAAAAGGGAAACAAAAGTAGGGAAATCATGCAAGCACATCATGTGATTACATCATACACTTTACAAATTAGTGGGTAAACTTTAACTTGCTTAAGTCACTTCCATGATTCCCATCTATACCTGGTCAAGACTTAGGCTTAATCATCTTTAGTTGCTAAGCATTCCATTCTCAGCCATAAGATAGTAATCAAGCCATCTGTGGCACCTGGAGGGGCAGGGTTCTGGACTCTGGTCAAACAGGACGGACCAGACATCCTGTGTAAACCACCAGGCTATCTCTAGCCTTTAGTGGAATGTGTCAGCACCTATGGGGTTTGAGGAACCTGGACTCTGGTCAATAATCTCTCCAGAAATGCCTGGCCTAAACTACACTAGAAACCTAACTCCCACATGTCATAATGGCCATTATTCAAAAGTAAAAAGAAGTGGATAGATGCTGGCATGCATGCAAAGAACAAGATGCTTAAACATAGTCAGTGGGACTACAAATAAGTATAAGCTCTATAGAAAGCAGTATGGAAATTCCCCAAATATTAAAGGTAAAGAGAAGTCATTTTATAAAAAGGCACAGGCACTCAAATGTTTATTGTAGCACAATTCACAATTGCAAAGATGTGGAATCAATCTATGTGCCTATCAATTCATTTGTCCATAAAGAAAATATGGTATATTGAATATATATCATGAATTACTATTCAGTCATAAAAATGAATGAAATAATGTCTTTTCCACACACTTAGATAGAATGGAGACTATTGTTCTAAGTGAAGTATTTCAGAAATGGAAAACCAAACACTGTGTGTTCTCATATATCATTCAAAACCAGGAATAGGGAAAAGTGGGAGACAGAAGGAAAGACACAGGCCTATGGAGTGCAATGAATATTATTCTGATTATAGGCACACCAAAGACCTGACTCAACCATGATAGAAGGAGTCCAATTAAACAAAAACATTTGTACCTCCTTAATAATTTGACTTATTAATTTTAAAAATTAAAAGAAAAAAGGAAAATATATACTGTACAACAAAATGGAGTAGAAAGCTGCTGGGGTAATGTAGTATGGCAAAATAATTGTTGGAAATGCAATTTAATAATGACTGATTGATTTTTCAAACCATTAGTTATATTCTTTTAAAATATGTATGTACCTAATAATACTATTTCAACATAGAACTCAAAAGAAGTGAATTAATAAGTAATGACCATGTAATAAACAATTCTGACTCACTGTTTATTGCATATGTACAACAGCAAGCTTATAGAAAGATTTAAACTAGATAATTAACCATTACAAAATGCATACTCACACACACACTACACTAATACTGAATACTCACTTTTGTAACTTCTCATGAAAAATTTTCCAAGAATATTCTATAACCTCATAATTCCAGGTAAGTTAATATGAAATACAGTACTGTGCTCCCAATACAGTGCTGCTAGCTGCTTGGCCAGTGGTTATGTGTAATATAGCCTTTCATTTTCAATAATAATTAATGAAAATAAATAACACTTAAAACCAATTCCTCTATCCCACCACCACATTAGAAGAAACATAGAGACCAGTTTCAGCTTCACAATAAATACTCTAATTACAGTTTATTTAAATAGAAGTCTATAACCAAAAACTAAAAATCTGTATAATTTTTAATTCTCATATACTACTAAAGAAAGAGGCAAAAAAGACAATGTACAGTCACCATTTCTATTATATGAATTATAAGTAAAGTAGAACAAGGTTCTTTCTTGTGAAAATTTAATGCATTAAATTCATATACTATAAAAACCAAATTCAGAAATGGAATTATCTGAACACGCATAAAAAATTAAGTTGAAATTACTTTTAGTTATGTGGAAGTTAAATAGAAGAAAGAAAATAACACATAGTGTAAAATCATAAGACACAATTAGTAGAGTGGGTCAACAAGCCAGTGATATTTTTACTGAATATACTTAATAAAATTGATAAAAGATTATTTAAGAACGTATCTGATGAGGCACAAATATTTTATTTCTAGATTAATTTTAGATATTTCTTTTGGATATTACAGATAAAAAACAAGGAATGATCCATCTTATAAATATAATTTAATACCCATTTCAAATAAAATTCCCAACATACACAAATGACCAAAATATAGTAATAAAAGATACCTGAGTAAGCACTACATGTACGAAACAAATTGAGTTTCTTAAACAAACAATCCTATAAATATATTCTACAAAGTCAGATCACATCACTAATGAATAACATTTCAAATAAAACTCTTACACAAAGGCTTCCAGGAATCAAAAAAGAAATGCTTCCCAGCATAGTCTTAATAGCAAGAACTTTCAAGAGCCTAACAATGAATAAAAGCATAATGCAATCTCCCTGTGAACATGGATGAAGAAATAAATCTCACTTCTAAGATAATACATGCACTGATCTTTTTAAAGGGATGATACAGAATAACCAGGATGAATTTATCTCAGAAACACAAGACTAGTTTAACATTTACAAGGAATAAAAGTAATATAACTTATACACATTATACAGAGAAAACAAATATAATTTAAAATTCCATAAAAATACAATATTGATTTAATGCAAAATATATTATAAAAAGGGAATATTGTAATATTACTGAAATATGAGAAAGTTATGATAAAAAATTTTAAATATAATTGAAATGTTGAAATCTTCTGGTCAAAAAGAGGAAATATTACACGTATAATATACATAGAACCTTCATTGTACTTTCTCTTCATCATTGAAAAAAATATTTTTTTTTACTTTTCTTTTTTTTGAGACAGAGTCTCACTTTGTCACTCTGGTAGAGTGCTGCAGCTTTAAAAAAATTTTATGGCACCAGGGGGAAAAAGTGTGATTATAACAGATAAAATAGTAGTTTACATCAAAAATCCAGAAAATTCTATACTTGAATTACAGGATTTAATACACAAAATCAATGAAGTAGCTGGATATAAGCTCAACATGCAAACCTCAGTTGTATTTCTACAGCAAAATAAAGAAAATTTTAAAATAAGGATGCTATTACAAAAGCATAAATGGAAAATAGCTAGATTTCTCACTGACTTCAATACCAAATATACAAAATATGACAGAGGGAAATTAAAGAAAACCTAATAGGTTTCCAGAAATAGCAGGATATTGCTCGGAAAAGTCAACTTTATAAAGAGGCAGAATATTAAAATATGACAGTCCCAAACATCATCCCAGGAAAATTATTTTCAAACAATTTTTATTGAGATGTCAAGTACATTGTATACATTTGATCCATTTAGGTATATAAATAAGTAAACTTTTAGTATATTTGCAGATTCACAACTAAAATCACCTCTGAAGTTTGCAAAATTTTCATCACCCCAAAATGAAAAAATGTAATTTATGGTCACATCTTATCCCAATCTCCCCTTAGCTTTTGGCAACCACTAGTCCACTTTCTCCATGGGTTTGTCTATTCCTGATATTTCATATAAACAGATGCACATAACATGCAACTTTAACAAGGTGACATGCCACAAACACAATGCTCAGCAAATAGAGCCAGACACAAAAGAAATGATTTCCTGTTTTTTTGTGGTGTATTATACTGCAAATATTTTTCATCTTTTCATTTATAAACAAATAACAATTTATGTGGACTTATTCAATCAAAATATTATTTCCATTTCACAAAATACAAAATTCTAGAGCCGAATCCAAACTCAGGTGCTTTACTTTGAAAGCTTGTGCTTACAGATGTAAATTTTTGGAGATCCACATTCATCCAATCGAAGTCTACCTGAGGTTAGTACAACACAGTTATGTTTACCAGGTTTTGTTTTGACTATTCTGCAATAGAGAAAAATACATATTTCTGTCATACTTTATAGGGATAATCCATGAAATAAGAGTATTTTCCATGTAATTTAAGAAAATATTTTATGGATACAATTAATGACATTTTAATGCAATGTTAGTAAGAGTTGCTATTATGAAAACTGAACACAGTAGTCTCCCATATCTATAGGGGATGTGCTTCAAGACCAACAGTAAATTCCTGAAGCCACCTATTTTACTGAATTCAACGTATACTATCTTTATTCTATATACATACACTCCTGTGGTAATGTTTTATAAATTAGGTACTGCTGGGCATGATGGCTCATGCCACTAACCCCCACAATTGGGAGGCCCAGGTGCATGGATTGCCTGAGCTCACAGGTTCAAGACCAGACTGAGTCAGAGCTAGACCTCATCTCTAAAAATGGCTGGGAATTGTGGCAGGCACCTGTTAACCCAGCTACTCTGGAGGCTGAGGCAAGAGAGTCACATGAACTCAAGAGTTTTAGGTTGCTGTGAGCTATGACACCGTGTCACCCTACCAAGGGTGACAAAGTGAGACTCTGTCTCAAAAAAACACACCAAAAAAAAAAAAAATAGGTACAAGAAGGGATTGAAAACAACTAAGAGTAAGTACAACAACACACTAGCATCACTACTTTTTGCCTTTGGGTGATTATTAAGTAAAATAGGAAGTGCTTGAATGTGAGCCCTGCAGTATTACTACAACTGGTCTGCTCCCCAAAGTGCTTCTATGTGATTGATAGGTGGGTCACCTCTAGTGTGTAGATCTGCTGGTCAAATAGATGATTCAGGGCCCAGGCAAAACAGAGTAGACCCATGTGAAATTTCATCCTGCTACTGACTCAGAACAGTGAGCTCATAAAATGTTTTTTTCTCAAATGTTCATTTCAAAATATTTTGAACATGGTTCACTACATTTATCTCAAACTACAAAAAGTAAAACCATCAATAAGGGGAGCCTACTGTGGTCCATTCTTTAATATTTATGTCAACATTTCCCTAACTTTCAACATCTTCTTCATGTCTGTAATTCAATTTAAGCTTACTTACATTAGTCTGCTGTGTTTTTCCTGTTTATAATTTTCCTACTAAATAGCATCATTGAAAAAGACTTACTTCAGTTTGAAAGTTGAGCCATTTATTGACACCCATGGATGACCACTGCTCTGACGAGAGACTCCAATCCATGACCAAAGTGACAGGGAGTCCAGAAATTTCTATAGCAACATAAATATTCTATATTTAAATAATTATTAAAGATTTTACCAATTTTAAAAGTGCAAGTACTCAGTTCTTTCATTAGATCTACAATTGTCAAAACAAAATTAATATTTGAAGCAATATTAAAGTTGAAAACCACTTAATATATTACTAAAAACTTTCACAAATGTGTGTAATTCTGGCTTAAAATAAACTCTTAAAGACTTACACTCAGTAATTTCATTTTTCTGCTTTCATTTATTTTGAAAATTACAACCCATGTAATTTAATAGGAACATATGTTGCAAAACAAATATAGCATGAACTAAAATAAATTTCCAGACACTATACATAAATTTCTCCTGATGGTAATATTAAGTCCATGTATATTTCTACTATGTTTCTTTGAGTTTAGGGTTTTGAAGGGAATTGAAAGGGCTGCCATTAAGGAAATGAGAGATGTAGATGCCAAAAATACTGGTTGGTGCATACCACACAATTCTTTAACTAATTGAGTCCCCACTGTTATCTGTTTTGGTGTAAGTGGAACACAAGTGGCCCCCAAACAGGTGCTACTCTCTGCTAAATGCCATTACAAACTCTGAAATTTATGAAAGACTCAGGCAAAGGAGTCTTTGAAAGGAAGAAAGAGAAGGTGGAATGGTTTGAGACCCCAGGATCAAGGATCAACAAAGTGTCCGGGCATCTTAAGTTCCCTACTCAACAGAAGAAAGTGTCCCCAGCCTGCAGTTTCCCAGAACCCAACTTGACAATAAAAGATGCTTCAGTGAGCTAAGCTCATTTCTGGAAGAGAGATCTAACAGGAGACCCCTTCACAATAAGAAGCCAGAGGAAGAGCTGCTCTGCCACCAGGAGACACCAGAGTAGTTATAATTGAGGGGACGAACAAATGAATCCCAGGACTAGAAGTTCCCCATCCAAGAAGCCTCTATGTCATTGGTTGCATGAGACTCACATCCCCCATCCAGACACACCAGATAGAATGGATTTTAAAATGTTCTATGTGCATCATACTGTAGTGAAAGTTAACAAACTCCAGCTCACTGCATTAATATGGGTGAAGTGCACGAACATCACACAGGGTAAAGGAGACAGACATGAAAGTGCACACTGTCACTTATGAAAATTCAAACACTGGTGAAGTTTGTAATATTAACATTCAGGACAGTGGTTTGAGAAGGAGGGAGAAGGGCTACTGGGGCTAGAAACCCCTATTTGATTTTCTGATGTGTATTATAGGCGTCCATTCACTCTGTGATAAATTTGTACAATCACAATGTGTTTATATATAGTACAGTTAAATTGCAAAATTAAATTTAGAATAAAAGCGTTTATAGAAGCATCATTTTCCATGAGCAACAAGAATTGGTAATACTTAATACACATTAGCTTATGAATAGAAGTGCATAGTGAAGTCACACAACAGAATAATGTATAAACCTGTAAACAATTAAGCTAAAATATGTACAAGAATATGATGAATTCTACAAATGTAAAATTGACTGAAATAAGCTTCTACTAAAATGTTTGAAACATTTAACATCTTACCATTTCTTCTTCACTATCTATGTAAAGCAGGCTGGAGTTCTTAGAAGCACAGGCCATCAAACTCTCCTTCCAAGTTTTTAATTCCTTACCAACGTAATAACAATTGCTGGAATATGTGACCCACTCCTCTGGACAACGACCACATTGATATGCTGAAGAAAAACTATGAATTACTATCTCCACAATATGATTTTTTAATAAGATTATCAGTTTACACATTTTCAAAGATATAAAAATGTGTGTACCTGTCTTTACATCCTCATAGGCTGTAAAGAAAAGCACACATACATATGCACAGAAAAGCATCAGCCTCTCATCCCCTAATCATATTGCCATACAAAAAAACACATCAAACAAAAGCCCACCCTTCAAATATCTGAAAAATCACTTACAAAACTACTTTTCTTGGAAAAATCAAAATGATTTAACTGTTACCAAATGGCAGCAGTAGCAATTTGAGTCAAATAAGCAAAAAGAGGGTGTAATGATTTCAAATGAGTATTTATACATTTTATTGAAGATAAGAGAATGCCCCCCTATCACTTTTATCTCTGGATATTTATTATTCAATATTTCATTATCCTTAAATATATCTATGATCATTTTTGCACAGCCAAAGATCAAAACAAAATATAAAATGACTAATATCAGTACCTTTCTGAGTTCCTCTGGCCTGCGAAGAATTGCTTTGCATCTGTGCTTTTGTAGCTAGAAAAATTAGAGTAATCCTTATTAAAAATTAGTATCTAAATAAGTCACAATAATTTTAGTCTTTGAAATATGGTATGCTGCTTAGAATTATCTGTGGTAAAACTGGTTTTAGCCAGAAAAAATAAATAAGATTAAAGAAGATTTGAGGGGAAAAATCTTTTCAGAGCCTACAAAACCAAGCTTATCACTTCTGCGTACTTCATATATGGTGATACTGGAATTATTTGATTTAATCACTTTCAAATATTATTTTCTATTTCTCAGTATGCTTTCCAGACTCCTAAAATAGGTCTGTGTTATGAAATTTTAATATGTACATATAATTAAAAGCAAAGACTTTCTACAATTATTCTTTTATTTATACTTTGAAAAATTCTGAATAACCTTTCCTCATTTAGTCCAAAACATACTTAAAAATGAACATTCTATGGCTTGATCTTATGAAGTGTTTAGAAATACTTTAAATAATTCTTGCAAAACAAAACATACTTACGGGCAATGATAAGTCTGGTTACCACAGTGAACGTTAAGACAAGAGAGATGATTCCCAGAATCCCAGCAATGAGCTTCTCTGGAGGGAATGGTGAACCTGCAGGGAGAGAAATGGAAACACTGAGAAAGGAGAGACGGGGACAGTTTGTTAGAATACGTATAAGAGACCCAAGAGACCCCGGATACACAGAGAATCACCAAGCCCACACCTACCACAGGGATCTTTCTCTCAGAATATACCACTGCATTCTCAGTAAATGTTATGCTCCATGAGTTGTTGGAAAAAGACTACAGATTTCAACAACATGTGAGTAAAATTTGTCTGTATCTTTCATATTAAAATAGTATATGTCAACTCAGAACTCTGATGTTTATGAATAAAACTATGTGGGCATGCCCTGCTCTTTCTCCACACCCCTGCACCACAACTGCCCATCCTGGAGCAGTTTTACTGACGAGCTATTTAGAGCTTTACCTTTGCAGTGGTAAGATGTGTCATCCACTTGAAAATCTTGAGCTGCTCTTTGAAGGCGTAATTCCACATAGGTTATTTCTTGTTCACATTCTGAAACGGAGCTTTTAGTACCCTTAGGTTTCCTTTGCTGCTTCCTTGGTTTTGGGGGAAGATTCAGTTCAGAATAGATCACTCTTTGGTTATCCATCTCTGCAACTGTGAGATGTCAGGGACTGTGCTCTATGATACCTGGTTTTAAGAGAGTAGTAAATGGTTTATATAAGGACAAGATCCCTAGTGCAATCACAAAAGATGAGGCAGTAAGTGGATATTGGTTCTGATTTGGCTTTGAAGAATCTAAATTTCTCACTCTAAGTTCCTTAAAACTTACCCGATTGATTTAAGATAAATATTTTTGTTGTTGTTGTTGCAGTTTGGCTGAGACTGAGCTTGAACCCACCACCCTCAGCCTATGGGGCCAGT
>NW_003852937.1:0-984 GCF_000181295.1 Otolemur garnettii | reverse complement strand
TTCTGAATAACCTTTCCTCATTTAGTCCAAAACATACTTAAAAATGAACATTCTATGGCTTGATCTTATGAAGTGTTTAGAAATACTTTAAATAATTCTTGCAAAACAAAACATACTTACGGGCAATGATAAGTCTGGTTACCACAGTGAACATTAAGACAAGAGAGATGATTCCCAGAATCCCAGCAATGAGCTTCTCTGGAGGGAACGGTGAACCTGCAGGGAGAGAAATGGAAACACTGAGATAGGAGAGACGGGGACAGTTTGTTAGAATACGTATAAGAGACCCAAGAGACCCCAGATACACAGAGAATCACCACGCCCACACCTACCACAGGGATCTTTCTCTCAGAATATACCACTGCATTCTCAGTAAGTGTTATGATCCATGAGTTGTTGGAAAAAGACTACAGATTTCAACAACATGTGAGTAAAATTTGTCTGTATATTTCATATTAATCTTAATGAATAAAACTATGTGGGCACGCCCTGCTCTTTCCCCCACACCCCTGCACCACAACTGCCCATCCTGGAGCAGTTTTACTGACAAGCTATTTAGAGCTTTACCTTTGCGGTGGTAAGATTTGTCATCCACTTGAAAATCTTGAGCTGCTCTTTGAAGGCTTAATTCCACATAGGTTATTTCTTGTTCACATTCTGAAACAGAGCTTTTAGTGCCCTTAGGTTTCCTTTGCTGCTTCCTTGGGTTTCGGGGAAGATTCAGTTCAGAGTAGATCACTCTTTGGTTTTCCATCTCTGCAGCTGTGAGATGTCAGGGACTGTGCTCTATGATACCTGGTTTTAAGAGAGTAGTAAATGGTTTATATAAGGACAAGATCCCTAGGGCAATCACAAAAGATGAGGCGTGAGTGGATATTGGTTCTGATTTGGCTTTGAAGAATCTAAATTTCTCACTGTAAGTTCCTTAAAACTTACCGGAATGATAAGATAAATATTTTTGTTGTTGTTGTTGCAGTTTGGCTG
>NW_003852936.1:23838-24255 GCF_000181295.1 Otolemur garnettii | reverse complement strand
GCCCGGGTATTTTTTGGTTGCAGCTGTCATTGTTGTTTTGGCGGGTCCAGGCTTGGGATTCGAACCCGCCACCTTAGGTGTACGTGGCTGGCGCCTTAGCCAGTTGAGCTATAGGCGCCGAGTCTGCTGTCTGTTATTTCAAAAGGGCTATAAAAGAGGGGTTTGTGAGGGGTAAAGGGATGAGAAAGAGCTTAATCCAATCTTGTTTGTGTTGGAGCACTAATTTGGCGAGATGTTGTTTAAGGATGTTCTTCATTGGTTCGACTTTCCCTGGCGATTGGGGCGGTGAGGCACATGTAAGTGCCACTGGGCTCCTAGGGCTTGTGAGGTTTGGGAGGGGATCTGGCTAATGAAAAGCTGGGGTGTTGTTGCTCTGAGTGGAGGTGGGGAGGCAGGATCTAGGAACATTGTGGTGGA
>NW_003852936.1:20281-23269 GCF_000181295.1 Otolemur garnettii | reverse complement strand
TTTGGCTTCTATATCAGCTTTTTGGTTGCCTTTGGAAATGGGGTCTGTTTTATTCTGGTGGCCTTTCCAGTGGATGATGGCCACGTCCTTTGGCTGCATTCGTGAGGCTTTTAATTTTAATGACTGTGGCATTGACACTAGAGGAGCCTTGGGTGGTAATGAATCCTCTTTCTTTCCATATGGCTGCATGGTGATGAATGATGTGGAAAGTATACTTAGAATCTGTGTACATGTCAGTGGAGTGGTCTTGTGGGAGTTGTAAGGCTTTAGTGAGGGCTAGGAGATCTGCCCGTTGTGAGGAGGGGCGAGTTGTAGAGGTGACAATTCAGGGAGAAGACGCGATGGCAAAGCCTGCCTTGGCAATGGAGTGAGCAGTGGGCTTAGAAGAACTGCCATCAATAAACTAGGTGTCTTCAGGGTTGGGAGGAGGAGACGTTGGGAAAAGGGTGTAATGTTACTGTGACTAAAGGCCAGCAATCGTGGAATGAGTTCTGAAGTGTGAGGGTCGTGTGAGTGGAGGGCGGCTAATGGAGAATGAGGGCTTATAGGCAGGGCCAGAGAGAAAGTGAAATTCTGGGTTTTCTATCAAGAGGATCAGGAGCTGGAGTAAAGTAGGTGTGGAAAATAAAGGTAAGTGTTAGTGTTTTAAAAGGGATGGAATGTTATGAGGGGTAAACAGATATGTGGAGGCATGGCGGGTAAGCTTCAGGGCCTCCAGGAAAAGGAGGGAGGTGGCTGCCACTGCACGGAGGCAGGGGGCCAGCCTAGGGCTGTGAATTCTATCTGTTTTGGGAGGAGTGCTATTGGGAGGTGATGACTGTGCCCTTTCTGCCTTTGGGCTCCTACTGCACATCTGGGTCTTCTGACATTGAGAGGTAAAATGGATAGTGGGGATTGGGGAGATGGAGGGAGAGTTCTTGGGACAGAGGATTGTAGGGAGGGGAAGGACCTTGACCAAAGCTGATGTGGGTCGAAGAGGTTGGTTGGGGGGCCTTTAGCAGTGATGTGCAGACACTTAGCTAAGGCCGAGAACTTGGGAATCAAGGCTCTAAAATGTCCTAGAACCCCCAGGGAGAAGAAGAAGTAATTTTTTGTTTGGTGAAGGCCTGAATGTGGTCAGGGGGAATGAGTTTTTCTCATTCCTGCAAGAGGATGCCCGAAGTATCGGTCAAAGGGAGAGCTTAACTGGGCTTTGGAAGGGAACACTCTAGACCCCTTGGTGTTAAGGAAAGAGAGTGGGTGAATGGTATTTTGCCAGGAGGCAGCATGGGAGGGGCTGCATAAGACATGGTCACCTACATGTGGAATTTACCAGTAAAGTTAGCAGCCTGAAGTCAGTCTGAAGTGCCTGACCAAAGTAATGAGGGCTGTCTCTGAATCCTTGTGGGAGCACTGTCCAGGTGAGTTGTTGGCTGGTGGAGGCATCAGGGTTGGTCCAAGTGAAAGCAAAGGGGGGTTGGGAGAGCTCATGGATGGGGATGGCAAAAAAAAAGGCATCTTTGAGATCTTCAACTGCGTAATGGGAGGTAATGGAAGGAGTAGTAGATAGGAGGGTATAGGGATTAGGGACTACTGGGTGAATAGGCTGAACAATTTCATTGACAGCCCCTAAGTCCTGCACTAACCTCTATGAACCACCGGGAGGACAGGAGTGTTGTAG
This sequence comes from Otolemur garnettii, assembly GCF_000181295.1. Lineage (NCBI taxonomy): Eukaryota > Metazoa > Chordata > Mammalia > Primates > Galagidae > Otolemur > Otolemur garnettii. The sequence goes on along the minus strand of NW_003852936.1, from coordinate 21,609 downwards.
GGTGAGTTAGTAGGTTTGAGAATATAGCTGGCAGGGGTTTGAGACTGAGTGATTTAATGCCCCTGAGGACCACCGTGGGGCTTGGGGATTGTTTAAGGGAATGATATGAATGTTGGGGTAGGAGGACCATGAGAATAAGTGAATGGTGGGAGGCTACAGAAGAAAGAGGGGTAGCCCACACAATGAGGTCTATGGGGAGGTTGGATTGAGAGAATGGAAGGATTGTAGGGGAGGGGTTAGAGAGAAGTAGAATGGGTAGTGAGAGGTGGCAGCCAGCAGAAATCAGGGGTTCTTGTAATCTTGAGAGGCTATCTCTGCCTAGTAGGGGAATGCAGCATGAAGGAATGATCAGGATTGAATGTGAAAAAGAGGGTCCAGAAAGTGAGCACCACAAGAGTTGGGTAGCATGAGGGCCTAGCCAATCCCCTTAAATACCCACCAGAGAGATCTGTTTGTTGTAAAAGACCTTTGTAGGAGGATAGCGTGGATGAATTGGCCCCAGTATCAATGAGAAAAAAGATTGGTTTACGTTCCACTATTAGATCTACTCAGAGCTCAGTGTTCGGGATCATCCAAGGGGCCTCCCGCACCTCTGGGAACTGTCAGTCTTCAGCCGCCAAGCCCAAGAGGTCAGGGAATTCAGCCAGGTCCTGGGAGTGACTGCAAACTGGATCCTCAGCAGGACTTTCCATTTCCAAAACTTCTTGGAGGGGGTACAGAAGTTGTATGGTCTGAAAAAGGAAGGACCGAAGGTGTGGTCAGATCTAGTATGAGGTGGGGAAGTTGGGGGTCCTCCATCTTTCCTTTCCCGCCCATGGGGGGCCAAAGGCAGGTGGGGGTGATGGAGAGAAGGGGATGGGATGGAATTCTATGGGTAGGGAGGTGGAGACGTTACGGAGGGGCAGAAGGGGGAAGGTTGTCTGCTGGATCAAAGGAACATAGTGGAAAATTGGGGGTTCAGGGAGGGCTATTTTTTGCGCATCCAAGGAAAATTGGAGAAGGTTCGCAAGACAAACACAAAGAAAGAATGTTTGAGAGGAGGAGGAAGGCCTGAATGTAAGGGACTTTGACAATTTGTCCAAGCTCCAATAGTAATGGTGGAGGTCAGTGAGGAGTGAAAAGTTAAAGGTGCCATTTTCAGGCCCTTGTGAGCCATTGTCTAGTTTGTGCATAAGCCAAGCGGTGTTGCAAAAACAGATGAGGTGTTTAGCTTTAAGGTCAGGATAAAGGTGTAGAAGATTGAGGTAAGTTAAGAGGCAGCTTAAAGTTAAAGATGGGGGGGCTCGGCGCCTGTGGCTCAAGTGGCCAGCCACATACACCTAAGGTGA
>NW_003852936.1:12231-19388 GCF_000181295.1 Otolemur garnettii | reverse complement strand
GGAGGTTGCTGTGAGCAGTGAAGCCGTAGCACTCGACCCAGGGGCTCAGCTTGAGGCTCTGTCTCAAAGAAAAGAGAAGAAAATGAGAGGTTATTCTGAGCTGTGAATGCAAGGAAATGGAGTCCAGGTTCTGTGTGGGCAGCGTGGCCTTGATTCACTCTGGTGCCAGCGGGTTCAAAAAAGAAGTCAGCGCCTGGGTTGAGGCAGGGTGGGAGTACAAGGGTTTGGGGGTGGGTACTGGTATACTCATTCCTTTGTGGGTGACACCTTGTGTGCTTATTTCCGTGTCCCTGTGCTCAGCCCTATCACATGAGCTGCAGAGCATGGGGGCCTCATAAGGGGGCTCTTCCTACCTCCTACAGTGGGCTATTGAAGTGGATTTTATTTTATGAAGCTTCTGTAAAACCAAGTCCTAGGTACATGGGCACACGTGCCTCAGCCTCCCTGTTCTTTAGCCCCCCCCCCACTTCCAGTGCAAGTGATGTGGGTGGTAGCCAGGCTCTCCCCAGCGGACCCTCAGCTCTCTGTGTTTCTAGAGTCTAATGGCTCTTCCATCTCCCTGGGGTCCCACTTTTCCTATCCGTGCATGAATGTACCCTTTGATAGGATACCATTTTCTGCCCCTAGGGTTGAGAGGAGAAATGTGAATATGTTAGTGATTCCAATCAATTTAAACCAAAGCCTCATTTTCAGTTAAATATAGGTTGTATTGGGTTTTCTATCATTTGTAACTAAAGACTTCTGGCTGAGGCTCAGCGCCTGTGGCTCAAGTGGCTAAGGCACCAGTCACATTCGCCTAAGGTGGCGGGTTCGAATCCAGCCTGGGCCAACCAAACAACAATGATGGCTGCAACCAAAAAATGGCCGGGCTTTGTGGCGGGTGCCTGTGGTTCCAGCTACTTGGGAGGCGGAGGCAGGAGACTCGATTGAGCCCAGGAGTTGGAGGTTGCTGTGAGCTGTGAGGCCACGGCACTCTACTCAGGGGGATAGCTTGAGGCTCTGTCTCAAAAAAAAAAAAAAAAAAAAAAAAGACTCCTGGCTGAGCTACCTCCATTCTGTCAACCTATCCGGCATCTGTTTCTCACACACAAAATATTCAGTATTATTTCTTTTCACCTTCTTCAGTGAGTTCTGCATGGATTTGTCCACGTTCCTACCTACTCCTATGGAAGCGTTCAATTAACTAAATTAAGTATCGTGATAGGGGTGGGAAGGCTCTTAGAGTTATGAGATAAATGAGACTTTCCTCAGTGTCCAAGAGGAAATTGGTTAGGGAGTAGTTTCTTCCCTTCAATAGCACATTCCAATTCCTGCCATTTTCCCGAAGTGCTCCATCCCTTCTGTGGACTCTCCCCAACACCAGGTGCACAACTGTGCCTCGGCACCTACTGAGGCTTCCTAGATGGTTGCCCTTGTTAGAATTCCTACCCAGCACCTAGCTTGATGGCTATGAGGATCCTTTGGCACCAGGTAGCTCAAGGTTCATAGACCTTAGCTCCATCACTCTCTAGCTATGTGAGTAGAGGGAAGCTAACTTTTGCCTCATCTGTAAAATGGAGCTTCATTTAATATTTGTAGAATTTTTGGTCCAGGCCACTTGTCTTTCCTTTGTTGTCTTGCTGAATCTTCACACTTTACCCAGAGCTGGTGCAGAGAGAATATAGCCCAGGGCCTCACATTGGTGAGGGTCCCCTACATAGTTCACAGCCAGCAGGCACAATCCTATATTCATGACAGTTTTTTGCTTGTCATCAAAGTCAGGTTGTAACTCTTCAATGGTGCTGAACATCTTTGTAGCAATACAAGACTTAAACCAGGCCAAACTTATTCCAGCCTTGACTTTCTCCATGGGGCCCTTTTAAGGGAAGAACTACTTGGCAGTATCAAGCAAGGCCAGCTGCCCTAAATTAAAATTTTAAACATTAATTCTATTTGAAAGGGACGAAATGTCACCCAAGAGCTCTCTGGTTGGAATGCCTCAAGGTTGCTTTTTTAAAATTAAATAATTGAAATGTAGGCTCTATCCAAATGGTAAAAGGGGGCTCCCTACACCTTCCAAGATGAGGTGTCTCCTTGGGATGTAAAGCCCACTTCTACTGAAGGAACCACATCTCCTGAAAGATGAAATGAGTTTCAACTTCTGCTGTATTGGCTTCAATTTCAGGAATACTTAAATCAATACAACACACTGCTTTATGGCTCTAGGGAAAAGCCCTCTGATTTAAGTACTTCTGTCCATCCAGGTTCATTGGAATTGTCTTGCAGAAATGCTAACATGTAGAGACCAATGAGGAGGGTGAGGGAAATTGAGGGGTCTAGAATCAGCAAATGTGGTACATCTGCAGACCCCCCGGGAGGGCCCTCAAGTAGAATCAATCTGGTCACCATGGGCCAAGCCCCTACTAAAGGTCAGATACATGGAAGTTTCTTTCCATTCATGACTAGGGCAACTGCCATCGTATCTGTTCCACAGATTCTGTTCTAAGGCTATCCAACCCCAAAGCCTTGCCCGTTAGAGGCAATGATGGAAGCTGGGATACATGTAAGAGGTTGTACAGGCACTGGGCCTTAGAACATGGCAGTGGCCCTAGGGAAGGAGCCCAGTGTGTGGACCTTGGATTCATGTTGGTGATGGAACTTGTGGGATTTGCTGATGTACTGAGAGCAGGGAATGGAAGACTCAAGGATGACTTTGTGCAATTGGGTAGAGTTGGCACCATTTGCTGAGAGAAGGGAGTCTCAGGAAGGTCGCCAAGAGTTCTGTTTTTGACTTGCTAAATTTGACATGCCCATTACAAAAGTATGTGCACATGTCACATATGCAACTGGATGTAAGAGTCTGCAGCTCAGGGCCAAGACCAAGGCTAGAGATAAAAGGGAAGGCCCACAGCAATGTCTAGTGTATTGCTGTTACCTCTTCTTGTGTTGCAGGGGCTGCCACTTGCTCTCATCTCCCTCTAAGGCAGTGGTTCTCCACCTTCCTAATGCTGCGACCCTTTAATACAGTTCTTCAAAATTATAAATAATTTTATGGTTGGGGGTCACCACAACATGAAGACCATGAGGTGGTCTAGTCCATTCTCTCTAGATACCTACAAGGGTGAGGGTAAGGGAGGAGGAGCCCAAGTGTGAGGGCAGGAAGGGGAGACTGGCACAGAGGTGGTTCTTAGTGGGTGCAGCAGCCAGCTACCACACTCCAACAAATAGTTCCCTTTTCTGAGGGGTCATGTGTATTTGAAACTAAGTCTTTTTCATTTTTGGGCTCTCAGTTTAAAGGCCATCTTCTCAGAAAGGCCACCTCTGGCCATCCTACCTTGGTTTCTCCATCCGTGGTGATGTTTTCTTGGGCAGCACACTGTTGGTTTCATTCAAAGAACTCACTAATGAGTAGGTCCAGTTCATTATTTCTCTCCTCCATTAGACAGAGTTTGGCCTCTTAGAAGGGATTATGCCTATCTGGTCACCGTTGTCAGCTAGAATTAGCATGGTACCTGGCACACAGTAGGTGCTCACTAAATATCTGCTGAAGAACTCAATGAGCTGTCTCTGAGATATCAAGGTTCAGTGTGGATTAATTAAAACTCTTAAGTCTGGGCTGGGGCAACCTCATTCCAGATCACCAAGCCCTCAGCTCAGGACAGGGAATGGGTTTTTAAAGACAGCACAGGGAATAATTACCAGGGTGTGTGGAAGCAAAGAGCATGGCAAAATTCCAAGCCCTACCGGTGTAGGGCGCCATTTCCATTAATCTGGGCGCCATTTCCATTAATCACTGAGCACCACGCAGCACCATGCAGCCTTGTTAACGGGATCATGGGCCAGAGATGGATGGATCTGCTCCAACCTCCTGTTAAGCTCCTGAAACGAAAGATTTCTGTAAGCATTTTGAGTTATTCTCATGAGATGTCATGGCCAGCAAGCTGAAAATCTGTGTGGCTATTTGCCAACTTGCCTGGTTTTGAGCTGAGTGCCTTCCGTGGAAAATGAAATTGAGAAAGCAGTTTAGGTTTCTAATCAGGGTCTGTCCACTGCAGGGGAGAAGGCTATTTTTATGTTTCGTCCCAGCACACTGGAGAGTTCTGGGAATACAGCACGTATCCAACTTCCGTGAGAGACACTGGAATGAGAAACAGAGAGCTAGCCCTGCTCCAGAAGAGGAAGGAGAAAATATCACACAGTTCGCTCTCAGCAAAGTTGATCTCCCTAATATATTGAAGATAGGAAGAAGGGGTGCAGGGGTTCTAGTTAAGAAAGTTGGCAATGAAGTGGCAGAGAAATTCCAAGGCAGAGTTGAGATGGTGAAGGATTTGTTGTCTTGAAATATGGGGCTTCCTTTGATTCTGAAGAGTGTTAATTTATGCATGAGAATAAGCAGTTAGGGAGGCGTGGAGGCAAATAGAAAACCTGGCCCCGTTTCCATCACTGCAGAGAAGGTCAGCGTCCACACGTCCAGAGAAATCAGGATGTAAGCAGCAGGGCCATGCTAGAATTTGTTTCTCTTTGAAATATTGTTTATGCCTCTTCTTCCTGAGATGAAAAATCTGTCTCTTCCTCACTAAGCAGTTAATATGATAAAGTACTGGCAACATCTGTGTATATCAATCACAGTATTCTGGAAGGAGCAGCAGAAAAGGGAGGGATTCAATGTTTACAGCTCAAGGAAACAGGAAGGAGGAGCTGGTGGTTCCCCCAGCCCCAAACCTCACTGATACAAGATTATCCGAAAGCCAGGAAGTGATGTTCCAACCTTGGGCTGCCCAGTTCTTGGTATCTGACACCAAAGCGGTCAAAATGAGCTGTGGATAGACTGTTTTCCTCAGAGATTTAGAACTGTTCTTTGTGAAATGCTATGTAGTTGAGGTACTTTGAGGGGGGGTTCTGATTTGTGGGCTATCATGTCACTTTTTACCACCAACAAAATAAAGGAGAGGAGTCCAATGTCTGCAAGTCTCACTGCAGAAGTTAAATGAAAGAGAGACCAGGGATATGGGTTGAAAAGATGTCACCACAACTGAGTCGGATTTTTAAAGCAAAAGTAGGTCCTGTGTGGTGTTAAGTTAGGACTATGGGAGGATCCTGCTGTTCTTTTATACATGTTTTGGGCTGAAACCCATAGCTCCCTCACGTCCCCTGGCCTCATCTGTGTCCCTCTTGCATGCCACAGGGTGGGGGTGGGGCATCAGTCATGGTGTGGAATTTGAGGAAGGGATTCAGGAACCCCTCACTTGCTGGAGTAAAGGGTGGATGGGATAGAAATTCTGTAGTGAAGTCAGGACAAATGTTTCACTCTCATCGTCACCAATGCTCACAGTCAAAACAAAAAAATCATGGAAATTTGATAAACGCATTTCTCACACACTGATGTGTGGCTTCTCTCTCTGGAGCCCCCCATGGTGTGTGTAGCTCTTGGCAAGCAGACAGACTGGGTGGATCTGAGAGTTTTATGCCTCTGGGACATGGATGGGGATACATGGTTGAGAGCCACGTAGGGGCCAGGCCAGCCCCTCCCTCCTGCCTGATGCTTAGAAAAACTTTCCACTTGGCTTTGGATTAGGCAACCCAAAAGTTTGCAACAGCCCGCCACTTCCAAACTAAACACTTGGGCTTGAGTTATTAATTCCAACTAAAGTAACAGCCATGGGGAATCCAAAGTAAAATCAGACTTACAAAGAAAACCAATTTTAAACACAGGCTGCAAATGACAATGTGGGATTTAGTTAAAGCTGCCCCTGGAAAGAGATCCATGCACTTGAGCAAGTGTACGAAGAAAAAACCCAAACAACAAAACAATCCTCTTGCCCTATTTTCAGGGGCCATGTTGGAAAGCAACGCAGATGTAAAGCTGATAGATAGGGAGGGAGGATAGGTAGATTCATTTTAAATTTACTGAGGAAACCAGTACAGAGAAGTGAAATCATCTCCACGGCATCCTAGAGAAAGCATTTCTGAGGAGCGAGAATAAAACTCAGCACTGTATTTTAGCCTGTCACAGCAATGGCCTTCTGTTTGTGAAGCATTTTTCCATCTGGAAATTTCCCCAGGGAGCCTGGAAAGCAGCAGAGAGAGGGTGCTACAGTCTGCATGTGTGTGTCCCTCCCAAAACTCACGCAGTGACATCCTAAATCCCGATGGGATGGTATTGGAGGTTGGGGTCTTTCGGAGGAGACTGGGTCATGAGGGTGGGGCCCTCATGTTGAGATTGGTGCCCTTAGAAAGGGAGGCACGGGCTCGGTGCCTGTGGCTCAAGAGGCTAAGGCACCAGCCACATACACCTAAGGTGGCGGGTTCAAATCCCCAGCCCAGGCCCGCCAAACAACAATGATGGCTGCAACCAAAAAATAGCCGGCCCTGTAGTCCCAGCTACTTGGGAGGCTGAGGCAGGAGACTCGCTTGAGCCCAGGAGTTGGAGGTTGCTGTGAGGCCATGTCACTCTACCCAGGGGGATAGCTTGAGGCTACTTCTCAAAGGGAGGCACAAGAAGGCTGTGTCTTCTCTCCCTCAGCTCTGTGTCATGTGAGGACACAGGGAGAAGATGCCATCTGCAAACCAGATCTTGGAGTGCAATTTCCAGATCTGTGAGAAATAGATGTTTATCATTTAACCTGTCCAATCTGAAATAACCTGAACTGATGAAAACAGAGGGGTTTGAGTATGAATTGGAGTTGGCCTACAGAATCTTCAGAGTTCCTTTTCATCCTGGGGTTCTCTGTGCTTTTAATTGGATTTTATGTGGGTAGGGTCCTCCAAGGTTGCTGGTCATCCCTCATGAAATAGTGGAGAGAGTGATAAAAGTGTGTCTGTAGGGATATTTCTCCTCACCACAAGACATACTTTTGACTATTAAAAAGTTGAACTGTGAAAGCTCAGTTGTGGCAGCTGGCCCAGCCTGAGCTGGCTCTCCGTGGTCCCCAACTCCTGGTATTCGTGTCCGTGTGTGTCGTCCTCTCTTTAGGGATGTATGGGACCAGTGACTTGCCTCTAATGGAAAGGATATGAGAAGGTGATGAGGTGTCACTTTCTTTATTAGGCTACCTAAGACTGTGACTTCCACCTTGGTTGTAGACTTTACCTGATTCCCTCTCACAGGGCATGCTCTGATGGAGCAGCAGCCATGCTGGAAAGCCCCCTCCCCCCCAGCAGGGACCTGAGGGCAGCCA
>NW_003852936.1:11388-12011 GCF_000181295.1 Otolemur garnettii | reverse complement strand
TTACATAGCAATAAATATTTTATAAGTATTTGCGTTTAGATCAGTTTACTGATAGTTACTCCAAATACCTTAACTTATATCTTCTCACCTTGGGGACTCCCAGAATTTCTCCCATAAAGTGTTTATTCGAAAAGTAAATGACCTCTTTTACCCTTAGAATGGTGATTTTCTGACAGTGGCTGCATAATATGATCATGTAGATTGTAGAATGTGTTTTGTTCTGCATTGCTTTGCTTTATTTTTTAAGGCCTATGCTAGAGCCCCATTCAGATATGAGGGGGGCAGCTAGCAGGTGCCCTTTTATTAATATTTACAGCTCCCAGTTGTTCCTGATGAGCAGAGCCAGGGTCAAGAACCCTTGGTTTAGAGCACATTATATAACAGTCTAGTATATTTATAGTGGCAGTTTTGACCCTGTTTCCAGTGCTCCAAGGTTCAGAAATATTGACGTCCACTCCCAGAGTATCCAGCTACGCAATAAAGACATGTTTTTAATAAAAGAAAAGGACACTTCTGTGTCTGGTTTAAATAGTCTTTTATTGGACAGGAAAAAATGAAATGCCAGGACTTCTAGTTCATGCCCAACCATCTGGCAAATGGAGATGCATCTCACAGGAAGAGAG
>NW_003852936.1:9169-11086 GCF_000181295.1 Otolemur garnettii | reverse complement strand
CAGGGGCTTTCTAATCCCCTCTCTCGAGAAACACTCTCTGGGCAACCAAGAAGAGACTTAGCCCCATAGCATCCTCTTGCATGCTGGTTGTACAAGGCAAGGAAATGGTGGTACTATCAGGGGGATGTGTGAGCTCATAGTTGGAGAGAGTTGGAAGCTAGAAAGAGGCTGTATCGTCATATACAGAACAAATAGCTTTGAATCATGGCTGGAGGACTCAGCCACGGAAGAAACTATTCTAGAGTGGGATTTTTCTTGAGGCCAGCAAGTGATAAGACCCTAGAACCCAAGGAGTAATCCCCCTGACCCCTGCTGTTGGCCAGGGCTGAGGTGAGATGCTAGGCCAGCCTGTGGGCAAAGGTGTCCAAACCTTTTCTTTTTTCTGCCACACATTGGAAAAGGAAGAGTTATCTTGGTCCATGTATTCAATACAAAATATAAAAACACTAACAAAGCTGATTAGCAAAAAAGATGATCTCTGCATACTTTTTGTGTTATCTGACACCATAGATAAGCAAGTCTTTATGAAATCAGCATGTGGCCTGTAGGGGAAGAGGAGGAAATCTGAGTGGTGCAGAGAGACAGTCTTCATCTCCTTTGCGATCATGTCTCCAGTTCCTACAATTCTGGGAGTCTCAGTGGGTGATGTTGCCTTCTTCCCCACTTTGTTCTTTCTGTGATGAGTGTTTAGTTAGTGTCACATGGTGGAGGCCATGAGGATCAAAGGTTAATTAGCCACAAGCCCTGCCCTTGAGGAGCTCACAGAATAGTGAGAGGGATAGACAGAGCTAGCCAGAAAGAAACATGGTCAATGGTATTAATAGAATGAGAATGTGCCCTAAATGCTATAGGATCACACAGGAAGGAGGAGTGAACTCCAATTAGTGGTTAGGGAAGATTTTACCAGTCAAGGTTTTAGTCACACTTAGTCATAGCACAATTGTGTGAATATATTGAACACCATTGAACTACACACTTAAGATGGTTACGATGGTTTTATATTATGAATTTTTATCACACTTAAAAAAATGAATCTTAGCAAGATTTTCCCATTGAACTCAGACTGGAGAGCCCAAGGCTTCTCAATAGCTACCTACTTCCAAACTAGCAAATTTTAAAGAATTGTAACAGTTGCTATGGGGAATGAGAATCATCATAGCCTTTGAGCAAGATTTTGAAACTTGAGTAGATTATCTCAGAGGTAAACAAAAAGAGGCCAAGGTAAAAGGCAGAGGGAAGGGTATCAATTAAGACATTGGTATTGGGCGAATTGCATCCAGTGAGAGGGCATAATGAAGGAGGGAAGGCAGGGAGAGCTTGAGGGATAATGATTTTCTTTAGAGATAAAATTTGCATACAAAAATTACTATTTTAGCCATTTTAATGTGTATAATTAAGTGATTTTTAATATATGCATAATGTTATAAAATAGTGCCAATATAATTCTATGTTTTTACCATTCCAAAAGAAACCCTGTACCCACTTCCATTCACCCCTACCACATGGCAATCACTAATCTACTTTCTGTCCCATCTTTCACTCCTCTCTTTCTGGAACATTCCATATGCATATGTTGATACTTTTAATGGTTTTCTATAGGTCTCTAGGCTCTGTTCATTTTTCTTCATTCTTTTTTATTTCCCTTGGCCAGGATAATCTACAAATTTACTAATTCTACCTGCTATTGAGCCCCTCTAGTAAACTTTTCATTTCAGTTATTGTACTTTCCAACTTCAGAGTTAAAATTTGATTTTTTTTTATAATTTCTATCTTTTTATTGATATTCTCCATTTAGTAAGATATTATTCTCCTGGTTTATATTGCAGTTGCTATTTACCTGCTTTGCTATTACTAAGGGATAAAATTTCCAGGATTTCCTCCTGACCTTCCCTGACACAATAGCCTTAATTCCATGGT
>NW_003852936.1:6960-8656 GCF_000181295.1 Otolemur garnettii | reverse complement strand
AATCTCAGAAATGTCTTAGGATTTCCATTACTCTGGTCCATGTTTACACTGGTGAGTACCTTAAGCTACCTTTGTAGAACCCTGGGAAGATTTGAAGTCTTTCTTCAAGGGTTCTGACCTCCCTTTAATCAAGGGGCTTTACAAACTATCTTAGGTCTTAGAATTTATTGAAGGGCTATGACTCTCCCGTAAGTGGAAACTCAAGTAAGGCTTCTATTTGCCAGATCTAGATTTCCTTTCTCCCTTCTTCTCTCCTTCCCTCTTCCTCTCTCCTTCCCTCTCCTCGCTCCCCTCTCCTTCTTCTCTCTCCCCTCTCCTTCTCCTTCCTCCCTTCCTATCTCCTTCTTTCCTCCCTCCTCTGTCCCTCTCTTCCCTCCTTGTCTCCCCTCATCTTCTTTCAACAGAGTCTCTTTTACCCACACTATAGTGCAATGGAGTCATCTTAGTTCACTGCAATCTCAAATTCCTGTGCTCAAGCAATTCTCCCACCTCAGCCTCTCAAAGTGCTAGGACTACAGATGTACACCACTGTGCCCAGCTTGAGTTTTCTATTTTTTGTAGAGACAGTTTCTTGATCGTCTCAGGTTGGTCTCAAACTCTTGGCCTAAACTGGTCCTCTGGCCTTGGCCTCCCAGAGTTCTGAGATTACAGGTGTGAGTCACTGCACTTGACCCAACACTTGATACTTTTTTGAAGTGAATGTGTTCCAGGTCTCAGGTGCCATGTTAGAAACTAGGTAAGTGAGTTGCAATTTGAACCTTCATGTCTCCGTGCAATTTCTGGTGTCCCATTTTAATTCAGCCTATGGTACCAGTGAATCCATATTTCAGGTAAATGAGCAAACATTTAGAGCCACTTTCAACTGCTTGAGTTCACTAGCATAATGAGTCCAGAAGCTCTACGAAATGTACCCTTATAAGTAAATTCTGTGCAATCTAAAATTAGGTCTCCCCCTCTCTAAATTAAGAGAGACACTAAATATCCATTCCCGTCACATAATCCCTAGGCTTTAACCAATACAAATTAGCAAAATCCTGAAATTATTTTGGAGTGTAAGCAATCTGTGGAGCATGACTTGGTGAGATTTCCCTATGTGTAAGTACTCTAATTATAGGCCAGAGGTAAAGATGGATGGTAGAGTGGGCAAGGTCAATTTCAAGGGCCCTACAACCAGTGCAGCCACACACAGCTTCATCCTTGCAAGGGTCCCACACTTTAATACTCTGTTAAAAAGGGGCCTGAAATTGTCATTTTGCACTGGAGTCCCACAAATCATGTAACTGTACATGATGGTGAAATAGGGAACCAGCAGGTCTTATTCAAAAAAGAGTCATAGCCCTGCACCAAGGTCTCTGATAAAACGGGAAACAGCAGACAAAGTGGTTTGACCTCAGATTACCATCACTGCTCATTGTAAGCTAGTTATAATACAGGAGCATACTAAAAGACACCAGTACCGTGACAATTTATAAATACCATGGCAACCGCCCTACATGGTTTAAATGGAAGAGAGACCCCTGGTCTTGGGAGGCTCTCTACACCTCTCCCTTTAACATGCAGCCAAAAAATAATCACAAAAATAGGCCACCAGCAGCACACGATGCTGCTCCATCTATGGGGCAGCCACCTTTTCTTTCTACCTCAATCTTGCTTTTGCTTTACTCTGTTGACTCTTGAATTCTTTCTTGCACAAAGT
>NW_003852936.1:3921-6312 GCF_000181295.1 Otolemur garnettii | reverse complement strand
TATGTCCAGTTTTTGGCTATGTCAGCTTTGTGATTAGAGCAATGGAATTTCTGGATGTTTTATTATGGCCTAGATCAAGAATTTAAAGAGCCTGTTCTTTGCTTTAAAATTTTTTTTTCCTAGTACAGTTAGAAGAAACCATTCAGCCCCACAGTTCTTACATTCCTCATGTTCTTTATAATGGTTTATCAGAATAGCAATACAACCTACCAAAGCCTTGCCTTCAACAGAAATTTCTTTCCAGGAAACCCATGTCGTAACTTGTGTAAATGTTTTTTATCACTGTGTATCATAGATTTTTAGCATTTTATTCTCTAATGCGAACCAGAACTTACTACCTTCAAAACCAATCAAGTTAGAAACCCCATCCTAGATTCCAACTGCTTTGAAAATACGTTATTTGCAACCACTTCTGGTATCAAGTACTGAATCATTAGTAACAGAGCTCAAAATAACAATGACTTAAACAGGGAAGAGGTTTTTCTCTCACAGAGAAAAGCCCAGAGGGAGGTGTTTTGAGGCTGGAAAAGCAGCTCCATATTCTCACTAGGAACCTATCATACATAGTATATAGTTCCTGCCTCCAAGGCTGCTTCATGTCTCAATGTGCCTGCTAGTGCTCCAGTCATCACATGTAAGTTCCAGGAATAAGAAAAAGGAACAGAGAGGCACAAATCATATCTGCCAACCAGCCAAACATGCTCTAGAGAGCTTTTCTATGACTGTTGCCTACATCTTCCTGGTTACCAGTGAAAGGATAAAAATATATTTCTGTCGTTTGGGGCCATTGCTACCCCCACACAGGGGTTCTGTTAGGAAAAAGCAGCAAGTAGATAGATATTTGGAAGCAACTCTTTCTTAAAATGTACAAGTGTTTCCTAGATCTGCACTGTCCAGTATTGGTGCTGCAAGCCTGATATAGTTCTGTAAATTTAAACTAATTAAACAGTTCTTTAGTCATAAGAGGCGCACTTTAAGAGCTGGAGGCTCCCACCATGGACGGCATCCATGTACAAATTTCCCTTGTTGCAGGAAGTTCAACTGGGAACTATTGGTCTAGACTTCCCATAACTACCTATGTGGCTATTTTAATTATTTTTACCCTTGGTAAGCTTATGGATTAGGTGAAGAAAGCTGATAAAGCATTTTAACAGTGTCCAGGGAGATGGGAAGGAGGAGCAGGGATGGAAAAGGGGAAAGAAGAAAGTTTTAATAGTTTCTGATGAGGAGTCAAGGGCTTCAGATTTACCATTTGGTAAGACAGAGAGGGGAAAAGGACTTGGCGCCTCTGTGTGGCCAAACACCCAGCTGTGGGGGGTTGAGGAGGCACATCAGTGTTACTGAGATGCCTGCTGCACACAGAAGCCACTCCTATGGCACCAGCTTTTGAAAGAAAGAAAAGACTTCATTGTGAGGTGAACCAACAAGGAGACAAGAGGCAAGACTCAAATCTGCCACCCTGAGTTGGGGCCTGGGGCAAGTTTTAAGGGGTTGGAGGGAAGGGGATGGATTAGGAATGCTGGCCTGGCAGGGTCAGACCAGACAGCTCTGCATCCGTCCACACATGGCATGTGGAGTGAGGGGCACCAGACCTTCCTCACTGTGGGAACTCTCCCTTTGGAATAGGCTCTGGTGGAGAAATTCTGGTTCTGTGTTGACTTCTTGGCTCCATGGAGAGGAAACACTGGCTCCAAGTGTTATTTGAGGTCAGAGTTTCTCCCCTCTGCACAGGCCTGGGCTATCTGACTTACAGTTTCACCCTACCATGTCTGCAGAACAACTTAGGAAACAATGGAATGGGGTAGAGTCCATGTGAGCCGGCCCTGTGGTTACAGTAAGAGGTGAGGAGATGGAAGTCAGCACTTAGCCATGACTCCTTAAGAATTTCCGTTGTAGAGTAAGGAACAGAGCCATGGCAGTAACTTGAGAGAGGATCAAGGGCTGTGGATGCCTGTTCTTGTGCTTGTGGCTTGTAGGGTTATTTCTGTTTTGTTTTTTTTCCCCCTCACATCAGTAGATCTGAGTGTGACTGGAGGAAAAGAACAGGGATCCCTAAAGAGGAAAAGGTTTCTGATAAAGGAGGGGAATGTTGGCGGACCCCAGTTTTGTGGAGAGTAAATACGAACTCATAACAGGGAAAGGTCATCCTACCGATGCTGGGTGTGGTCAACAGGTATGTGCTGAACTTTGGCATGTTTGGGTGTTTCCAAAAAAAAAAGAAAAAAGCAAACCAAAGCCACAGTGGATTATAAATTGCCACACATTTCATGGCCAAAATCACCAAAGAGTCAAGCTTTGGGGAAACACTTTCCTAAACTGTGTGGCATGTAAACCTCTACCAAGAGTAGTTTGGCTCTATCACATGAAAACTGCACATACCTTCTGATCTCA
>NW_003852936.1:2451-3560 GCF_000181295.1 Otolemur garnettii | reverse complement strand
GTGGCTGGCGCCTTAGCCGGTTGAGCTATAGGCGCCGAGCCCAAAGGGATCTCTTGAGCCCAAGAGTTTGAGGTTGCTTTGAGACTCTGTCTCAAAGCTGGAAAAGTCCTGCAGTAAATAGAAAATCGGTCAGAGTTCCAAATAGAGATTGACAAGAAAACTATATGGAATCCCACCAGATATGCTCTCATTCTGTTATGCATCGCATCTTTCTGGTGAACACTAGTAATAATAATAAGTGACATCTATACACGGAGCCCTTGCGGAGTGTCAGGCACTGTGCTGCGTATTTAACTGCACAGTCCCATTCAGTCTTCCTACCAGCCTTTGGCAGGAGTGATTATCACCCCCATTGCACGGATGAGCAAGTACAGAGAGAAACAAAGATGGAGCCGAACCCACTTTGGGCATCTGTCTAGTTGTGAACCTGGGGCAATTTACATGATCTCTGGAGGCCTCAGATTCCTCTTGGAGAATTGGGAGTGGAGTCTTTATTTCATAAAATCATTAGGAATATTCAGTGAGATAATGTGTACAAAAAAGCCAAATCCATGTTGGGTGTATCTTTTTTTTTTTTTCTTAAACCATCCTAGATAATGAATTGGTGGCTGAACTAATGATTTCATTGTGGCTTGAGTTTTTCTCTCTACCCAAAGGAAGACATAGCCTCACACCACAGAGTGAGGATCCCTGTTAACTCCAGCTGCTATGCAGTTTTCATAAAGGTATAATGCAGCCTGGTGTTAAACAAATAAAAGAAAAAACAGTAGTAGCAGTCTAGGCAGGGACCTGGTGTCACTGGTCAACCAGTGTGACACCTTTGGTTGACCAGTGAGTCAATCAAAGGTGTCACATTCAGATAATATAAGAAGCTCATCCCTAGGGCCAGGCACGGTGGCTCACGCCTGTAATCCTAGAACTCTGGGAGGCCGAGGTGGTCTCAGTTCGAGACCAGCTAGAGCAAAAGTAAGACCCGTCTCTACTAAAAATAGAAAAACTGAGGCAAGAGGATCACTTGAGCCTGAGTTGGAGGTTATTGTGAGCTATGGCACCACAGCACTCTACCCAGGGCAACAACTTAAGACTCTGTCTCAAAAAAAAAAAAAAAG
>NW_003852936.1:0-2270 GCF_000181295.1 Otolemur garnettii | reverse complement strand
TTGAAAGTCACTTGGCCTCCACAAAGAGAGCTTAAACAATGGGCTGCATCTCAGGCACAGTGTTCAGACAGGTTGGCTACCGTGTGTGAAGTTCTGAGTAATTCTTGCAGTCAGAAGCATAAAAAATTCCTACTAGAAGAATTAACAGGGGGTGAGGGCCATGGTACAATTACAGGGCATTAGATAACAGGGACCTGGAGAGTTCCCTTGGCAATAGATCTCAGTGTGGTCTGAAGATGCTGGTTAACATCACTGCTTGTCCCTTGCAAGGAGCAAAGCAGAATCTCTGTGCTGCAGGAGTGCTGAGAGATAGAAATGCGGGCAGAGGCAGGGTCATGCCACATCCAAGCAGGGCAGGCTGGGACTCGGTCTCCTGAATGCCCTAGGTGCTAATTTCCCCACAGGATCTAAATCACTTTTCCAGGCCAAAGCTAGAAATCCTGAAATCTCCTTGATCCGCAAGAAGCACTCATTGTAATTTAAATCACTGCTCATATTTATTAGAAAAGCAGAACAGAATGCATCTGTAGAGACCCAGCTTCCACAGTTCTCCAAGCTCTGGCTGTAAATCAACAAACCTCAGCCTTACCATTCCCTGGGGCGGGAGCAAAACTGCTTTAATGAAACGTCCTCAGAAAGAATAAACTAGAAGGGGCACCTTCTATTGTACGCGTACCATACTCTTAAGAACACAGCTAACAGGGTGGTGACAGAAGCCTGGCAGTGTGAGTGGCCCTGGGCAGAAGGTCCTGTTCTGTCTGGGCCTGGGCAGCAGACTGCCACTGAGACACAGTGAACAGGATTCATCTCCCCAGTGGAAAGCTGATAGTACCTGCCATTTGCAAAAGAGAGGACAGCATCTCAGGCCTTGCAGGATCTGGGGGGTCCCTTGGGGATAGATCCACAGAACAAAGGCCCACCATCAGATAATCAAGAGGCCACTCTCCTGCTGACTTCTTAATCTCACCACTGGGACTCGATCACATGTGCCCAAGGGATAAACACAGTGAATGCTCTCCCTGGACTGGGTACCACCTCCCAGGGGTTTCTTTCCAAAGAGGACAGAATGCTTTGATCATGGAAGGACCTGACATAACAAGTGTCTTGGTGTGCAAATACTCCCGGCAGGGTACAGACAGGCCTGTGTGTGCGTAGGGGGAGGGGTTGCCTAAAGCAGCAGAGATGCCTGGTACAAGCCCTGTGTGAGCCTGGACGGGAAGCAGGTCAGGTCCCCTGATCCCAACAGGGGAGGTGGTGTCTTTGCAGAAGTCAGAGACATTAGAAATGATCACTGAGCAAACAGGAAGTCAGAATTCAGCCATGGCTGGGAATTATTGCTCAGGTCCTCCCAACTTGGGGATGTCAGATGAAACCCTGGGGCCCACTAAGGCAACTGCCCGCTCATAGATGGCAGCCTTAACTCTGGGTCGCTGGTGTTGGAAAGCAGGTGTGATGAGCTTGTTAGATGGCAGCCTGCCTGGGCTGGGAAGGAAATGTTGGCTGGCTGGGGATTCCCTATAAGTGTCAACGTGCGTCATCTTTCCAAAGATGTGGACACACAAGCCCCGGAAGGTGCCAGGACTTGGAGCTGAGAACTATACTGCCTCTCTTCTGAAATAAAGCTTGAGCCCCTGGATGTCTTTGTACTCAGAGATTCTGAAATGGCCTCTCCCTGGAGCAGAGGCCAGACCACAGTCCCTCGGGGACCCCCGGGCACGGTGTCTGGGGCCAGGCATGGAGGACAGCGCGTGGGGTCTGAGGCTGAGCCAGACAGGTCAGCGCCCAACAGGGAAGCAAGATGTGCCATGGCATCCACTTGGACTCTACTAACTGGACGGTCAAAGTGTTGTCGCCAGCCAGCCGGCGGGGGTGGAGGCAGGTGCACCTGGGCCCTCGCGCTCTACCCGCGCAGGTAGGGGGCGCGCGCGGGCTCAGGGCCAGGGGTGTTGAGGTGCGGCCGCCGCCAGCTTCTCGCCCAGCTTGCGGTTGGCCAGCTCCAGGTGGTGGCCGTTCTTCCGCCCCTTCCGCAGGGACTGCTCGACCTTCTTGACCCACTCGTGGAGCTGCCGGTTGCGCTTCTCCAGGGCGGCCACCTTCTGCTGCAGCTTCTTCACGTGGTGCTCCTCCTCAAACAGGGCCCTCTGCACGGAGGAGCATAGGAGCTGGGGACACACACGCCGTGGAGGGAGAGGCAGTGAGCTGCAGAAATGACCCAGGCGCCCCCGACCGTCCCTGCCTCAGAATGAGGACGAACTTCAGGGTGTCCTTGA
>NW_003852935.1:23150-24396 GCF_000181295.1 Otolemur garnettii | reverse complement strand
TTTTTAATGAAAACATAAGTTTTCAAGTGTAGAAGAACATAAGATGAGGAAAATTAGTTCCAGGCTATGCTTATCAATGTGTTGGAGCCAATGGAATCTTTCATTTGGTGATTGTTGATTCAGAAGTAACTGGTGTGCCAAGCAGCAGGCAATAAAGTAGGAATACAGTGTTACTCAAGCCCAAGTTTCTGTCCTCATCAAACTCCCACTCCCACAGTAGAGACAGACAATAACAAAGTCGATAAATAAGTTCTGTAATTTGAGGCAGTAACAGGTGACATGAAGAAAAACAAAGCTGGGAAGGAGGATGATAAGTGGTGGGGGAGGGGAGGGCCACTTTTCTGAGGGAGGCTCCTTCCTACCAGGACTTCTCTAGACACCTTTGGAAAATTGTCTCTGTTCACCCTTCCCTCTCCTTATTTGAATTACAGTGTCTACATGTTTCCAGGACCTTTAGCTCTGAAGGAGAAACCTTTATTAAAGAAGGATTGGGGATTGGGGTTTGCTTTTTTACTTTATGCTTGACTTTTCTCTCACCTCTTCCAGAAACCTGAGGTCTCAATTCCTGAACTTCTGCCAAACTTTCTTTGTGAGTACCCCTTGCTTCGTTTGTCATACCAAAGTGGAGAAAGCCTTTAAATAAGTCAGGGCATGGTTTCTGATGCCTTTGTCAGTGTAGGAAGGAAGGAGGGACATTTTATAAAGCAGACAAAGCCCTGTGGATGGAGAGCTTCTGTGGTCATGTACATATGAACAGGAGGGGTGGGGCTCATTATTACACAACATCAACCGTGGGTGTTGCTGTGGGTGTTGCTGTGGTACCAACTCCTCGGTGGTTTCTGTAATCTCCAATCTCCCTTGCTTGGGAAACTGCAATCTCTGATTGCACTTCAGCACATTGTTAAAATGGGAGCTAGGCCATGACCACACTGGTATCCGCCTTCTCATTGTTCCTCCCCTATAGAAGCTCCTTAATCAAGGCTGTATTGATTGTATCTTGGCTGTGGATTAGTAAAATGACATATGAGTCCTTGGGCGCTGAGATAGCAATGAAAATAAAAACTGAGAAGTGGGGAATTCTTTCAAAATACAAGGAAACAATAGATAAAAATTATGAAAGGCCAGTCTCATGTTTTAATCCTTGTACTTTGAGAGGTGGAGGCAGGAAGATGAGCTTGAGGCCAGGAATTCCGGACTAGCCTGGGCAATAGGCAGACCCTGTCTGTACAAAAAAAAAAAAAAAAAA
>NW_003852935.1:19541-21081 GCF_000181295.1 Otolemur garnettii | reverse complement strand
ATTCTCATATCATGCTTTCAACACAATCCCTGCATCAATCAGGCTAATTTGTTTTCTGTTCTCCAAAAGACTTTAATTTCCTATCTATGTTTTATGAACCACTTTTTCCTCCACCTGTCAGCTTAATTCTGAAGATTTTTAAAGGCCAAGTTCCATACCTTTCCTTCCTACTATTTCATACTTCTCTCTTCCATCTATAAATTGAGCCTAGGGGTGCATTTGATCATATGCTGTTCAGTCCTCTATCCCTGTACATAAATTCCTCCTTCTCCTCACATTATAATTCCCTAAAGAGGACCATAAGTCTTTTGTCTCTATTGTAACAGCTAAGGAATCTTTCTCAACCTGTAGCATTGGATCATAAACTGTGGATGAAGAAAGAGAAGTGAAAATCTAAGGAAGATATTATTTAGAGAAAATAGGTCCTAAGATGTTGTCTGCAGGTGAAGACCCTGAGACCAGATAGTTAGTGACTTGTTGAAGACTATGCATTCAGTTAGTGGTGAGCTCATGATGAGACGTAGAAGTCTCTAGACACCAGAGTGAAGGCTCTTTCCACCTTGGATGTAATGCTACTGCCTAGTGAATGACCCAGTGCCTTCTTAGGTGGACCATCTATCTAAGACCATCCATCTAAGGCCATGCATCTCCAAATGCCCTCCATCCTGCCATGTCCCATCAAATCTCTTTGGTGATTTGATGATAAGAGATCCAGGAGAGGGACTGAGATGGTCAGGACACACAAGTTTTATCAGCTTATGATACCTGTCCCACTTTCTACCCCTCCAGAAATGTGCCTAAAATTTATTTCATATTTAATGTACCTACATTATGGATGAATGGCTGAGGACGGAAGGTATTGTGAAAAGGGTTAACATCAGGAAAGACAATAATAATGATGCTGTCCTCTATTTTCCAAGTGTAGAAATGCAACTCACAAGTGAACAGCAGGTTCCCATCTTAACAGAAGCTTCCTTAACCCACATAGCAAGTCAGACCACAAAAATAGTTGCAAGCAGAGTTTGAGTTATTTAAAAAATACCTTAGACTTTAATTTACTAGTACTTTAACCCATTGTTATGGGTGGAATTGTGTCCCCCTTTCCCACAAAATTCATATGAATGTGAACTTATTTAGAAATAGGATTCTTCCAGACATAATTAGTTAAGATGAGGCCATACTGGAGTAGGGGAGGTCCCAATTTCATATGACAAGTCCTAAAAAAAAAGGAAACTTGGACACAGACAGACACACACACAAATGGAAAATGTGAACATAAAGGCAGAGATCAGGGTGATGCATTTATAGGTCAAGGAACACCAAAGATTGGCAGTAAACCACTGGAAGCTAGAGCCTTCACTTTGTTACAGCAGCACTAGAAAACTAATACAATCCATTACTTTAACTTTAGTTTTAAACATAATGTTTGGAATTCAAAATCATGCACATATTTGAACTGGAAACTGGTATGCTGAAGGCAATATTGGAAATACCAGCAACGAAGATATTATCTCTCCCCAATTTTATTATCAACCATAAA
>NW_003852935.1:17538-18727 GCF_000181295.1 Otolemur garnettii | reverse complement strand
AAAGTCTCTAGGAAACGGTTCACTTGTGTAACCTGCTATCTTCCAGATTTACTTAACCACGGAACTCCTGATTAGAGTAATCTCAATCTTAGCCTTACTTTCTCATTCATGCAATGGGCAAAAACATCCTTTATGTGGGACTTTTCTATGAAATGAATGAGCTAAAAGCAGGTGGGTAAAGTATGCAGCACCGTTCTTGGTACACCCTAGGTGGTTGATAAGTGCTAATTCCTTTTCTTAGATTTATTATTTATTGAAAGCCATTTTTAAAAGTAATATATACATATGCTTATAATGATTCAAAAAAAATAAATGCACAAGTTCACTTCAGACCATAAAAGGGGCCTAAGATGAAAAAAAGTTTCTCCCTCCTCAGAGCCCCCAGACCTCCAAAAAGACTTTTCTATGCACTCCCTGGACGTTTTCTGTGCATGTACGTGCAGATATACTAGAGACAGACAGTTGTTTCTATATTCACAGTAAACAAGATAGTGAGAGCACTTTAGTTTATTCTGTACATCTGCAGCAGGATTCCTAAGTTCTTCCGTTTTGTGGTACATCAGTGTGTTTTTCTGAAACTTCTAAGTGAGATGAAGTTAGAGCTTTGTGTTCATGTCCCCTGAAGCTAAGCATTGATAAAGTGAGGATTACAGAGAACTGGGGCAGGGCGTGGAGGCTCATGCCTGTAATCCTAGCACTTGTGAGGCCGAGGCAGATGGGTTGCCTGAGCTCACAGGTTCGAGACCAGCCTGAGCCAGAGTGAGACAGCCAGCGTGCATGGCCATGTGCAGCGAGTAGTCCCAGCTACTCGGGAGGCTGAGGCAAAAGAATTGCTTAAGCCCAAGAGTTAGAGGTTGCTGTGAGCTATGATGCCATGGCATTCTACCAAGGGTGACATAGTGAGACTCTGTCTCAAAGAAAAAGAAAAAGAATTGGGCAAAAATACATAGTTGTTTAGGGGTTAACATAAAGTTGGCTGAAATGTGAAACCTTTCTTGTGAAACTTTGCTTAATTCTCCCTGAAGCAATTAATGGTCTAGTACAGAGATCCTTCACTTCTGGTGGTCTGACTTAGATGTTTCAACTTCACATTAGGGAGAAAATGACACATTCGGCAGAAACTCGTTCACTGAGGACCCACACAAGGGTTCCATGTTTCACTTTCAGTATAGTATTCTAGAAATTACTT
>NW_003852935.1:12485-17103 GCF_000181295.1 Otolemur garnettii | reverse complement strand
TGAATATTCATTCGTTCATCCCTTCAGTTGAGGGTGGAGAAGGGATAGGGAAGAAGAACATGTGATTCTGTTCAGGAGAGTCACAGAGCTGCTGGTGCAGAGAGAGACCAGTCTGCTGTGACTCATAAGGTGGATGAACTTCAAAGCTGCTGTAAGAAAGCACCACAGACTGGGCAGCTTAACCAACAGAAACTTACTACCTGGTTCTGAGGTGAGAAGTCCAAACTCAAGGTGTCAGCAGCGTTGGTTCCTTCTGAGAACCCTGAGGGAAGAGTCTGTTCCAGGCCTCTCTCCCTGGCTGGTAGGTGGCCACCTTCTCCCTGGGTCTTTTCATACCCTCTTCCTTTTATGCAAATCTGTATCTAATTTCCTTTTCTTAGAATGACATTAGTCATATTGAATTAGGGATCCCCTGATGATAGCAACAACCCCGTCCTTTGGGGCTGATCATTTTAACTTGTTTACTTTTGTAACACCTGATCTCCAAATAAGGCCACATTCTGAGGTATGAGAGGGTAGGAGTCCAATGTACGAAATATTTTTTGGGGGGGCACAATAACAGATGGGTTGTAATGCTGGGCTTTACTGCTTTCAAGACTCACACCGTGCCAGGATGTCTACTTACCAACTGCAGCTCTTTGAAGAAATGCAAGCCCTAGAATCAGTTTTTCCTCTTGTTGATAACCTGATTCATTTTCCTGAGAGGGTATTTGTGTGGCCCAAGGCACCAACTAGTCTGCCTCTGCCCCCGCCCCCCACCAAGACAAACATGTGGGAAGCTGAGACAGAGGCGGCCACTGGACATCGCTTCCACGACTGCCTCTCTGGTTTAGTCTGCTGTGTTCCCGTCCTTCTTTCTGCAACTTGTCTGCACATTTGCCCTTTGGCCCTCGCAGCTAGTCCCTCCCAGCTAGTCCCTCCCTTCTTCCTTACTGCCCTGAGTTATCTCCCTCTTCCCCTAACACTAATCACTTTTTTCATGGTCTCCTGTGAAGAATGAGGAAATTGCCATCTGAGTGTACACCTTTCATTAGGTGACTCGAGCTGCAACCTGCTGGATTAACCTCAAACATCCTAAAATACGAAGATGTCTGCCTGAGGGCTGACTGAAGGAGGAATGATTTTTATGTTTCAGGATAGCTTCTGATTAAACTGAGTACGAGAAGAAAAGAAGCTAGTTGTCTTTCTCCCGGGAGTAGATTTGTGGCTTGGCTTCACCATGGCTTCCTGCCACACCTGTAACCTCAGGGTGCTGGTGGCTGTTGTGTGTGGGCTATTGACGGCCATCGTTGTGGGACTGGGCATCTGGAGGACCGTCATCAGGATCCAGCAAGGTAATGTCATACTACTATATTGAACTCAGAGCTAGAGAAGGCATTTAGCCTTTATCCTTGGCACCTGAGACACCAGTCAGTCCTGGGAAGTGCCTTGGCCAGGCTGAGGCTGCCACTCTGGTATCATTTATGGAGTATGAAAGATGGGTCAACTGAAGGCAAGCAGGTGCTTGTGTCCAAGTGAACATGTGAGCGTGAGTGAGCACGGTAAACAGTGACAGATTTGAATTGGCCTTTTTTTGCTCTTTGAACTCCAGACTGAATTGGTAGCTGAATTACAATTAAAATCACTAATATCATCATATTTGGGTTTGTTTGACTAAATCCAAGAAAAGTTCATAGTTATGGAAAAACACACATGTGTATACATGCATGCACACACACACAGAGAGAGACACAAACATACACAGACCAGTTTTTCACGTTAAGAAGGAAGTTTAAGAATGTGATCATTAAGGGTATAAATAAAATGATCTCATGGCTTACGTACCATTTCCCACGTTAGGGGTACAGAAAACTACTAAAATATTAAGGTTAGTTAAAAAAGGACTTTCTTAGTTATTCAGTCAATATTTGGTAATTCCCTACTGTGTGCCAGAGCTGACCTGGGGAAAGAGACTCAGGGAGGGGCAGGGGTGTATAAAACAGTGATGTCAAAGAAAAGCACCCCGGAACTCAGAACAGAAACTTTCATTTTCAGTAATCCTAATGTTGGTTCCCTGGGCTATGGAGGTTCTCCATAAAGTGATTCCAAGTTGGATGTTCTGAGCACACCCTTCTGTAGAAAACAGAGAATGAAACACATTAAGTAAGGGAAAATAACGCCAGTGGAGAAAGGCAGTGTGCCCCCCTAGCAGGTGGCTGTGGAGGACTGAAGGGTGGGCGGACAGCAGGAGCGCAGAGCGTGGCTCAGACAGCCCCTGCGGAGGACCAGAGGGCTCTGATTTTCTGGCTGCTGACAGACTGGCTACTGGGAATGGATCTGTCCTCCCCTCAACCACCCTGCCCCAAAGAGTGTTTAGAGAATATTGTATTAATAGCATTTAGAGAACTAAAATGAGAAAACAGAACAAAAAAAGTACAACATAAACTTGGGAAAAATGTATTTTTGTTTGTTTAAGATTTGTAAAACAGTTTCAATTCAGGTTTATAAAAATATTACCCCAAGTCTGCCAAATTTATAAGATCTTATTTAAAGGGATACGTTTAAGAAGTCTTTCTTCCCCCTTCCCATCCCTCCCCTTCCCGCCCCTCATTTATATGATATCTTTTTTTATTTTTATTGATTTATTTTTTTGAGACAGAGTCTCACTATGTCACCCTGGGTAGAGTGCTATGGCATCACTCACAGGTCATAGCAACCTCAAACTCAGGCTTAAGCAATTCTCTTGCCTCAGCCTCCCAAGTAGCTGGGACTATAGGCACCATGCCTGGCTATTTTTTGTTGCAGTTGTCATTGTTGTTTAGCTGGCCTGGGCCAGGTTCAAACCCGCCAACCTTGTTGTATGTGGCTGGTGCTGTAACCACTGTGCTATGGGTGCCAAGCCTATCACATCTGCTTTGAAAGGGAAATTTGTGGGAATTTATGAAGGACACAGTTACAATAGAACCATTAAAACAAGGACCAAAGTACAAAAATAACATAAGAAAGAGTGCAGAATGTTAACGTCTCAGGAGGAATTGCTTAAAATAAATATATGACAGATCCTTGAACTTCCTGAGGCCTAAGACCCAAATGAAAGTATAATAAGAACACAGAGTTCATGTATACCAGCTCCTCGAAAGGACAAACTTCTTCCTCGTTCTGAGCAGAACTTTTCAATTACCTGTTCATAGAATGGACACCCTTTAGCTTTTGGGTAAACCCAGTGGCAAAGGAGAAAGTTATGGCTATAATTTAAAGAAAAGGATTGAATGACTGCCACTGTTTGCTGCTACTGTTTTGCCTTATGCGTTTTGTTCAGAGTGTGTTTTAGTTGGTAAATTCTGTTTTGCTCCATTTTACTCCCTTCCACTCACTCCACTCCACTCCACCCACCTCTTCCATCCTATGCCATCCTCTGTAATTATTGAATATTCTATTTTTGGTCCATCCTCAGATATAGCAATTGATTTAATATGAGGGTACACATGATTAGCTTACATTGTTTGTGTCTGCAAGGTAAAGTCCGAGTTGTAGTTGAGTCCTTTACCCAGGACGTGTGCCATATACCTCTCTCCATTGTGCCTGTTAAATGGGAACTTAACAATCCCCCCCTTCTTGAATTTAATTGTGTTTTTCTCTAGTGTGGGCCTATAGTTGTTAATCTATTGGTTTCAACTTAGTATTGAGTACAGGGGATTCTTGCTTTCCCATTCTTGTGATATTTTACTAAGGAGAATATTCTTCAACTCCATCCAAGTAAATGCAAGAGATGAAAGGTCTCCATCATTTCTTCTGGTTGAATAATATACCGTGGTATACATACACCAGTTTATTAATCCATTCATGGGTTGATGGGCACTTGGGTTGTTTTCACATCTTTGTGACTGTGAATTGAGCTGCTATAAACATTTGAGTGCAAATGTCCTTATGATAAAGTGATTTTTTTTCTTCTGGGTAGGTACCTAGTAATGGGATTGCTGGATCAAATGGAATGTCTATTTTTAGCTCCCTGAGGATTCTCTACACGTCTTTCCAAAAAGGATGTATTAGTTTGCAATCCCACCAAGCATGCATACATATTCCTCTCTCTGTACCCATGCCAGCATCTGCAGCTTGGAGGTCTTGTGATGTGGGGTATTCTCACTAGTAGTAATAAATTGTTTTTATTTTTTTCTAAAGGGAGAGAGAAGTCATGCATATCTCTCAGAAACTGAACAAAACCATGAATGTCTTAGGAAAAAAATACATGAACATGTACAATTTTGGATCATTTTATAGCATTCAACGTTTATTTTGTTAACAAAAATAGATAACAAAAAATATATCTCTCTCACTTTTATTATTCATATAAAAGTAATGGCCCGTTAAAAATCCAGATTCTGCTTCACTGTGAAGTTACTGTTATTTGTCTATAGAGTAAATATTGATGTAATGATTTTTTTTATTAAATCATAGCTGTGTATGTTAATGCAATCACCCAGTACAGTGTGGTATTTTCACATACATTTTGGAATACTCTCATCAAACTGGTTAATGTGGCCTTCATGTCATTTTCTTAGTTATTGAGTTAAGACATTCATACTGTGCTTTTAGAAAGATTCACTTGTACCCTTATAGGATAAACCATAGAGGTGACCCC
>NW_003852935.1:9495-10849 GCF_000181295.1 Otolemur garnettii | reverse complement strand
AGGTAAGCTCCCAAATATTTCATCTTCTTTGGCACTACTGTGAATGGAATACAGTCCTTGACTGTTTTTTCAGCTTGGCTGCTGTTGGTATGTATAAAGGCTACTGATTTATGAGTGTTGATTTTGTAACCTGAGACACTGCTGTATTCCTTGATCACTTCTGAGAGTTTAGTAGTGGCATCCTTGGTATCTTCCAGTTATACAATCATATCATCTGTGCAGAGTGAAAGTTTAATCTTTTCTGACCCTATACAGATATCCTTGATCGCTTTTTCTTTCCTAATTGCAATGGCTAAAACTTCCATTACAATGTTAAAGAACAATGGAGACAATGGGCAACCTTGCCTGGTTCCTGATCTGAGTGGAAATAATTTCAGTTTAACTCCATTGATTACAATATTGACTGTAGGTTTGCTGTAAATGGCCTCTATCAGTTTAAGAAATGTCCATTCTATACCAATTTTCTTAAGTGTTCTGATCATGAAGGGATGCTGGATATTATCAAAAGCTTTTTCTGCATCAATTGAGAGAATCATATGGTCTTTGTTTTTTAATTTGTTTATGTCATGAATGACACTTATAGATTTACATATGTTGAATCATCCTTGAGATCCTGGGATAAAACCCACTTGGTCATGGTGTATAATTTTTGTGATGTGTTGCTGGATTCTGTTTGTTAGGATTTTGTAGAATATTTTTGCATCAGTATTCATTAGTGATATTGGTCTATAATTTTCTTTCTTGTTGGGTCTTTTCCTGGTTTCAGGATCAAGGTAATGTTTGCTTCATAGAATGTGTTGGGTAGTATTCCATCTTTTTCAATGTTTTAGAAAAGATTGAATAATATAGGTACTAGTTCCCCTTTAAAGGTTTGGTAGAATTCTGACATGAAGCCATCTGGTCCCGGGATTTTCTTTTTAGGGAGATTTTGTATAGTTGCTGCTATTTCAGAGCTTGATATATGTCTGTTGAACATTTCTACTTCATTCTGGCTAAGTCTTGGGAGGTGACGTGCTTCCAAGTATTGGTCAATTTCCTTCAGATTGTCATATTTCTGGGAATAGAGCTTCTTTGTAATATTCATTAAGGATTTATTGAATTTCTAAGGGGTCTGTTGTTATTTCATCTTTACCGTTTCTGATTGACGAGATCAGAGATTTTACTCTTTTTTCTTGGTTAGGTTGGCCAAAGGTTTATCAATTTTGTTGACTTTTTCAAAAAACCAACTTTCTCACTTATTGATCTGTCCTATAATCCTTTTGTTTTCAATCTCATTTAATTCTGCTCTAATTTTGGTTATTTCTTTTCTTCTGCTGGATTTGGGATTGGAATGTTCTTTCTTTTCCAGGTGCTT
>NW_003852935.1:8184-9215 GCF_000181295.1 Otolemur garnettii | reverse complement strand
TGTATTCAGTTTTGTTAGGATGAAAAGTTCTGTAGATATCTGTTAGGTCCAAAAGTTGAATAGTTAAATTTAAATCTAAGATTTCTTTGCTAAGCTTCTTATTGGGGGATCTATCCAACACTGCCAAAGGAGTGTTAAAAATCTCTGGCTATGATGAATCTGGGAGAGATCAAATTGCTCATGCCAGTTAGAGTTTCTTTTATAAATTGAGATGCATTCTGGTTGGGCGCATAGATATTGATAATTGAGATCTCATCATATTGAGTATTGCCCTTAACAAATATAAAGTGGCCATCTTTATCTTTGCTTACTTTTGTTGTTTTAAAACCTATTGTATCTGCAAATAAAATTGTGACACTTGGTTTTTTCTGCTTTCTATTTGCCTGGAATATAGATGACCATCCCTTCACCCCGAGTCTATATTTATCTTTTAAGGTAAGATGAGATTCTTGTATACAACAGATGTCTGGTCTGAGTTGCTGCATCCAATCAGCCAATCTGTGCCTCTTTAGAGGACAATTTATGCCATTCACATTGATCATAATTATTGAGAAGCCTGGTAAAATTTTAGGTATCAAGTTGTTCAAAAGTCCAGTGGACATTTTTAATCCTTTCGCCACTATGGAAGTTGAGTTTGATCAATAGTTTCTGAGTTAGTTTACTTTTGTGTTGGAGGATTGCACTGGTCATTATAGAGGATAGGTTTGAGAATATCCTGGAGAGCTGGTTTAGTTATGGCAAATTTCTTTAACATATGCATGTCAATAAAGTATTTAATTTCTCCATCATAAATGAAACTCAGTTTAGCTGGATACTGGATCCTGGGTTGACAGTTGTTTTGTTTTACGGGATTAAATGTCAATGATCACCCTTTTCTGGCCTGAAAGGTTTTCACAGAGAGATCTGCAGTTATTCTAATATTCTTCCCCTTGTAGGTTATGGTTTTCTTATGTCTTGCTTCTTTCAAGATTTTCTCTTTCATATTCACTTTACTGAAGTTAATCATGATGTGTCTGGGGGATGTCTTATTC
>NW_003852935.1:3595-7586 GCF_000181295.1 Otolemur garnettii | reverse complement strand
CCTACTCTGGTTATTCATATTACCAGCCACATCCTTTCTTCGGGGGGAGGGGTTGATCTACTCTGGTTATTCATATTACCAGAGCTTTTCCGTTGATTGCACCCCATGATTACTTTAGCCCATTTGGCTTTTCCCCTTGAGTTTTGTCAACAACCCGTATGGTGTTATGGCCTGAGAGACTGGGGACCTGCTTAGTGTGTGGGGCTAAGTGGCTCTGTCTTATTTTCAGCTGGTCTGTGTCCTACTCTAGTGAATCAGTTACTCTTGGTTGAAGTCTCTGCTGTGGGGAAATATCAGCCATTTAGTCACCCCGCCACCCACAAACAACAATTGGGCAAGGAAAATCAAACCTTCCCTCAACCATACACCCAGGGTGCCACTTTGGATAGTCTTTGGGTGATTTGCCCGGTTCAAGGAGTCCAAATTGGTTGTCCCAGTCAGCACCAATATCAGGTGGGAGAATTCAGTTGTCTCCAGCAGCTAGATAAGAGAGGTCTGCTCGCAGCTCAGATATAATTTGCTCCAGTGCTCCGTGAGGGAAAAGGGACCCACCCAGCAAATGAATTAGTCTGGGAAGGTTGGTACCTTCTTCCCCACCTTGCTGTGACACAGTTCACTCCAGCAAGCAACTGTTCCCGGGGTTTATGACTGCCCAGAGTCACCCAGAAATCTGAGTCTGGCAGGGGGAGATGAGGCCTGTCAGCCTTATTATAGGCTGGGGTAGTTCACTCAGTTCCAGCCCTGTGCCTAGTTGATGTTGCTCCAGCTAAATTCCTCTGCAGGTCAGATGCTGCTAGAGCGGATAAAAATCCCTGGGCAGCAAGCAATTAGAGTTTACACTCAGGTGTCAATTCTAGCCACTGCCCACCCACTGCCTTTGTTTCAGCTATATTCCCCTGAGGGCTATGTGTTATTATGGTCAGATTAGAAGTCCCTGTAAGTCTGTGAGCTGCGTGTATTCTAGTCTTCATGCTCCACTCAGGTCAGTACTCACAGAATTTCCCAAATCCGCTCTGCGAGTGGCTGTCACGGGAGAAAAATTTCCGAAACCTCTGGTTGCCCAGAGAGATAATGCATGTCTATATGGAATGGCCCCACGGATGCAAGCCTCTCCCGGTGCTGCAGCTACCACTCTCAGGTGTAGCTCCCTCTCAGCTAACCTACTTCTCCTCACTCCCGTGCCACAGAGTCAGCACAGACCGGCACCAGCCCTTTCCCCTCCACTCCTCTCAAGGAAATGCCCCCAAATCTGGACTCCATGGGTGACAAAGGTCCAGACCTCGGGGTGAGAGTGGGAGGGGAATCCTTGGAGTTCAGAGTTGCAGGTAGGGAATATATACAGTTTTATACAGTTTTACAGTTTTATGCCTGACAGGAGGGTGCTGTGGCACACTAGCAGGGGTCAGAGGTCCAGTTTTTAGGGGGTCTCTCCCATGGGATAGAGTGGGAGGATATTTGAACTCTGCTCGCTTGTTTGTATGGAGTAAACTACGAGCCCTTCTTGTGGGGGAGTGGACTCCCATTCCCTTGGTGGTGGATTTTGTATCTTTTGATTGTATTTTTGGGGTCACAGCTTGCCTCAGCAAGGTTGAAGTGTGTTCTTCAATCTTCTCTCTTGGCTCCACTCCAAACCATCAGCTTCCTTGCTAATCTTCTGTCCTTTAAGTCTCCTTCTGGACGAGAGCCTCGGTAAAAAGCTGGCTGCAGTCTGCCATCTTGTCTCTGCTGGCCATTGACATTTTTGATCTGATGTAATGATTTTTATGCTATGTGTATGCATTTAGCTATTGTACCTACAATGTCAAAAATCCTTATCCTGTTCTAGGTACTCTGCTAACACTTCACATACCTTATCTTGTTTAATCCTAATGGGCACCTTTGAGGAAGATGTTGTTATATCTATATTATAAATGGGGAAACTAACTTTCAGGAAATATTTTTTGATTATATAGCTAAAAAATAGTGCATCTGGATTTAAACCTTGATCATTCTGACTTCAGTGTTTATAGTCTAACTCCTACACCATTCTGCCTTCCTATAGGGAAGACAATGGCAACACAAACCAATTGATTCATCTTTTATTTTTGAGGAAACAGTTGCTAACAACTCTAATTCACAAGGATATGCAGTTATTAGTAGAATCAGAGCATGCTATTGTTTTGTTGGGCGAAGCTGGACTCTTCAGGAGTGATGTTGTCTTTAAGATAATAAGATCTACCTTATGAATGCTGCTTATATGTAGATTAGTATTCATGCTTAAACTTTAAGGTTTTCTGCATCTTCAAATGGTTGTCTGTAGAGTTCAGCTGTGGAGTAATGCCATGACTTTAAATATTAAACAAGCAGGTTAAGACATGGCCTCTAGAATGATAGTGATTTTCTGAGGTTTCAAATGTTGTCTGTAGGTTTTGGTTCTGAGTAATGTCTTGGCTTGGCTGCCTTCTATCAGGTTCTGTGAAAGAGCTCTCAAAGCTTTGCTGTTAAATGGTTGTCCACCTCTGATATTCTTTTTTTGAGACAGAGACTCAAGCTGTCGCTCTGGGTAGAGGGCTATAGTGTCACAGCTCATAGCAACTTCCAACTCTTGGGCTTAAGCAATTCTCTTGCCTCAGCCTCCCTGGGACCACAGGCATCTGGCTATTTTTGGTCTAATTGTCATTGTTGTTTGGCAGGCCTGGGCTGGGTTTGAACCTGCCAGCTCTGGTGTATGTGGCTAGAACCTTTGCGACTTGAACCACAGGTGCTGAGCCCACCTTTGGTATTCTAATACTGAACAGCAAAAGAGACTCCATTTTCAAATGATATTCATCCTGGTGATAGCCTTTAAGGGAAATATTTCTCATATTCACAATGTCCCTAACATATTATGGCTATCAAACAAGCCATGAGTCTGTTTAACTCTAATTAGTTTAAGTGTGAGTTTCCTTTGACTTTTTAAAATTGATCATTAGTTTAAATATTAAACAAGCAATTTAAGACATGGCCTCTAGAATGTTAGTGATTTTTTGTGTAGTATAGAACAGATTTTTAATTTTGATCCATTTCTTTTCTTTTTTCTTTTTTTGAGACAGAGTCTCACTTTGTTACCCAAGCTAGCTCATAGCAACCTTAAACTCCAGGGTTCAAGGGATCCTCCTGCCTCAGCCTCTGGAGTAGCTGGGACTATAGGCTACTCCTACCACAACACATAGTTTATTTTTGTATTTTTGGTAGAGATGAGGTCTTGCTTTTCTCAGTCTGGTCTTGAACTCCTAAGCTCAAGGGATCCTCAGCCTCCCAGAGTGCTAGGATTACAAGGTGTGAGTCTTCTGCTCTTACTTCTCAGTAAGTTTACTTGTTAAAAGGTCACAGTTTAAGGCTCTCGTCTTAATAAAGTTAGCAGCATTTCATGGGTATAGACAAGACTTCTTTTAGGATTTCTGAAATGGTCTTTGGTATTTTTTACATGGTGCTCATGAAACCATTAAATAGCAAAGATCTTTTTTTCACCAGAGTAGCACAATGAGTTGTATTGCCAAGTATAACACTTTCTCTATTTTCCCTGGAATAGGATTTCCTATTCATTTGAAGTTTTACTTTGTAGTGAAAATTTTCAGAACTGTTGATGACTTTTTCAACAGTCCAAGTTGAAGTCCAAGTCTTGAAGTTCTTTTCCAGTGATGTCAGTATTTCACATGACCATCTCCTTTGATGATTTAGGTCTTATGTTGAAGGTCACCTCCTCAAAGAGACTTTTCTATCAACTCCATCTAAGTTACCCTCTCATTTGCTCTCTTTTACATGCATTTTTTCCTGGCTTTTACCACTGCTAATCTCTTGTTCATTTGTTTTCTGTCTGGCTGTCTCCCTGTTTCTAAGATGAAAACTCCAAGAAAACACAGACCTGCCTTATTGTTAAAAATGATATGAAATGGGATGGAAGAGGCAGTATAGAGTGGAGTGAGTGAAGGGAGTGAAGTGAAACAAAACAGAATTTATCAACTGAAACATG
>NW_003852935.1:0-2451 GCF_000181295.1 Otolemur garnettii | reverse complement strand
GGAGGCTGAGGCAAGAAAATCGCTTAAGCCCAAGAGTTGGAGGGTGCTGTGAACTGTGACGCCACAGCACTCTACCAAGGGTGACATAGTCACACTCTGTCTAAAAAAAAAAGAAAGAAATGTAATTCTGGATTTGTTAAGAAAGATATGATTTTAGGAGAGTTTAGACTCTCTCAGTTAAGAAAGACATCATTTTCTGATCCCTGCCACCTGCCACAAGACCATTTCTGGGACTCTTGGCCATATTACCTCTCCAGTTGTGTGCAGCCTCTTTTGTAGAATAAACCATCTTGTAGGGTGCTTTTTTGTTGGAGCAAATCTCAGTTTTGTCAGGCCGCCTTTCCCACTGGGCATTCTTCATAGAAAACCATCCACCTTGTCTGATTATATTTTGGGGATGGACAGACATATGGTGATACATCTCTGTTGGCTTCATGCTTCCCATAGCAAGAGGCTTGTATGGATTTTGGGTCCCACCACACTTGATGATGAAAGTAAAATGACAACATAATTAAGTCTAAGCTTTATTGTATTTCTTTCTGTTGACATTTCTCAACTTGCTCTAGGCCTGATGATGTCCATGATCACAGTGGTAGGAAATGTTTTCTTTACTCCTATCAGCGGGAGAGTGTCTTAACCTCAAAACACATTTAAAAAGTTATTGCACCTTACTCAACCATATGCCACACTTCTCTTGGCTCACAGAATTTTCTGTTCTCTGCCATCAGGACTGTTTTCCCACCTCTCTCCACATAGTCTAACCTTCATTCCCTGTCACAGGACACATACGTTCCTCAGCCTGACAAGCAGCTTAAGGAGGCTGAAATATTCCTAACCCCCAAGGTCAGATTTCACAGCATGGAAAGTTCTTACAAAGTACAAAGTAAGAGTTGTTTGGAAAGGTCAATGAGAGTTTATTGTTCCATTTCACTCAGTGAGAGAGGAAAGTTGATAATAAACCTACCTCTTGGGACTATTCCTAGAGGATTGCTGCATTCTGGGTTGTTTTGTTTTGTTTTGGTTTTAATTAGTTTTGTGTTTAAAAGGGAGTCCAGAGAAGTGTTTTCTGGATGGAGAAAGTTGGGTCCTAGACAGCTGTGGTGTTCTTTAGTCTTAGCCTGGTGTCATAAGTCTCTCTGCTGCTCCTTCACAGTCTCCCTTCTTGCTTCCTTATGTAACCACACTCTAAGTAAGAAAATGTCTCTGCAAGGGAAAGGATTATTTTTTGAGAACTAATTTTTGTTACGTATTTGGACATGGATTATTTTAACATCAGAATTAATGGTGTTTAAAGAGTTGATCTCATTTTAAAAGTCACTTGATTAAACTAAGAGGCTGGAATCTTGGCTGAGTGCCTTATTCCCAAATTCCAGGTATTAGATATTTTTACTTGAAATTCTGGACCACTACCTGTAAGCCCTTGATGACATGTGTGTTGAAAATCTATTATAGAGCATAATGGTTTAGAGTGGGCACTTGAGAGCATGAGGGGAGAAGTACATAGGTTGGGGAAAGAAAGCTGTGAAGCCAGACTGCCTGGGTTTAAATCCCAGTGCTGGTACTTACGAGAAAGGTATTCAGTATTGTGGGAATAGTAATAGACTCTGCCTTACAGGAAGGAGGCAATGAGTTAATACATTGAAAGGTTTAACATGATGCTGGATATATTGTAAACACTCAGTAAATGTTGGCTACTATTCTCTGATTTATGAATTTTTAGATCAGTCAGCATAGCATAGTTTTCTCCACACCCTGAATCTTACCTTGAATTACACATACCATTGACCTAGACTGGACCTTTGGATTGAGACTCAAGTTATCAAAGCAAAGATTTACAATAGGTTTAATCATTAAGTTCAATTGACTGGCTCGGAACAGAAACCTTTATGTCTTATCTTCCTGCCTTTGATTTTCAACTTTTATACTACACTGCACCCTTAGTGGAAACGTTTATTTAAATGTTTGACTAATTTATTGAAATATTTAACCGACTAGTTAATACTGAATAAACTCTACCTTAAGTAAGGATTATACTTTATATATTTTATTTGTATACATATTTCAGTTTCTTTCTCCCACAGTCTTGTCCTCTGATTAAAGAGTTAACTTTATCTTCACTATTTCAAATTCCTGGTCTGGGACAAATGACAGATGCTGGAATTTTAAACCCCTCAAAACTGACCCGGACACTAGAAAGGTCTCTAGATGGCATTTCTTTGGCTAAGGAAAGATGTTTTTATTTTTCTGCTTATTCAAACTAGATTCTTTAAGGTAGATTTGAATTTTTTTTTTTATTTTAGAAGAAGAAAGTTATATTTTCCACTTGGAATCTTTATATTACTTTATGCTACTTTCTCAAACAACGCGAGTCTGTGTCATATGCAGTTTGCATTTAATCTTCCAAAATGTGTAGTAAGAGCACTGACACAAGGGCTAATAGTTCTTGAAATA
>NW_003852934.1:20392-24586 GCF_000181295.1 Otolemur garnettii | reverse complement strand
CTCTGTCTCAAATAAAATAAATGTGTAGGAGGATATGTGTTAAGTTATAAGCGAATACTATACCATTTTATATATAAATGACTTGTGCCTCCTTAGAATCCGCAGGTATCCCTGAATGAAACTCCCAATGCTACTGAGGGAGGACTATAGTTTAACTGGAGGCTATTTTAAATTGCAGACTTGAAGAGTTATTGTTCATGGTCTGTGAACGGCTCCAGGAGATGTCTGTGGCATCTTAAGTCCCACTGGCCTCAAGGTTGAGCCATAACCAAGGAAGATGGGAAAGAGGATCTGCTCTAGGGATTACTAAATTTGGGAGAACTTTGTTATGTAGTAATAGGTAACTGATACAGGGCCACTTAAATATTTTACTCTAAGTGTTAAAACAGATGATGAAAATAAAAATTATGAGTCAATTAAAGAGAACTAATTGGGGAACTGGTTCATTTCAAATTCAAACTTTATTTTCTTATGATAAAAATTAGATAAAGAACAAACATCATTTTTTTCACTGAAAAAGTCTTTTGAAAAGTTTTTGAGAGCACAAGTAACTGGCAAATAGTTCCTAGACTGTTTCTGCCATACTGCCTTCTAAGAAACTGATTCAGACTTGTCCTCTCCATGGGAAGATAACACATCAGTGTTTCCACCAAGAGTTGATCATAATATCGCAGCACGTTTCCCCGTCAGCATTTTTTATCTCTTCTTTTAGAGATTATGCTCAAATCTCTTCTACCGATGTTTCTGTTTGTATCCATGTGATTATATAATTTGTTATTAAAGAGAAATGAGCAACTGCCCTAACGAATAATCTCTGGCTCTATCTCAATTTGCTGAAGTAGAAAGGCAATTCTCTTACTCATTAACTAAGGATTAGAAAAACAATTTGTGTTTTTCTTGAGTCATTTAACTCAAACACTACTATATAAAGGAATAGGATGAAAAGTTCACCTGAATTTGAAAGGTAAATAAATCATTAGACAAAGAAATCCTATGGGAGTGGGCAAGGAGTACTCTTTTATCCTCTTTAAGAGACATAAATAGCATGTAGCCACAACTTAACCCCTTTCCAATTTTATTTTCCACCATCTACCCTTCATTCTCCCCACTTCCAGCCATACTTTGTTTCTTGAGCACATGCGTGCCTTCACACATTTCTTTCACTTGTGTGTTCTAGATGTAATATCTTAGGTCTAGCCAATTATACACGATCATATATGATCCTGGAACATCTTAATAGCAACAAGCAAATCTAGGTTTCTAATGTATACTAGCTTCATGAATCTGCTCATATGACAATCAACCACAGAAGTTCTGGCAAACTTGAAAAATCCCAGAATGGGCTACCGCGGGGTTCCTGAATTTACATTATCATTCTCCAGCACAAAATATTTACTGTTTTTAAGAATTGCAGATCTAGGGCAAGGAGTAGGGTGCTAGCCCCATATACCAGGGGTGGCAGGTACAAGCCTAGCCCTGGCCAAACTGCAAAAAAAAAAAAAAATTGCAGATCTAATCCTCCACGACATTTATTTGTTGTGGAGTTTGTGGCGCTACACGCTCACTATCGGGATAGTTATTGAAATCTGCTACCCCATTGATGGTGATAAAGGCTTTTATTGAAAATGCACTATGTATTAGGACTTTTGCGAACATCTAATTTAACACTAATAACTCTGGCGTGCGTGTCGTTCTCTTTCACAATTTATAGCGACTCTGCGACGGCGAGGCGTGTGTAGTGGGAAAATTCGGACGCTTGTGACACTCAGGTGTCCAGAATGCCACCAGTGCTCCAGGACACACAGAGAGTGCCGAGGGGAGGGGGCACCGCAGCTACGTCACACACTGTCGAGTCTCACTGACCAGCTTTGTCTTGGTGGTGGCACACAGTGAAGCCCACCCAACACTGCTAGAAAATGAGGAGCAAAAAGCAGTGCCATGTTTTTCAGCGTCTGCTTTCTTCTCAAGGGGACCCACGTGCTCGCTTTGGGGGGGGAAGTTCCACTCCACGAGGCCCGTGGGCCCGACGCTTCCCGCCGCCAAGTCCACGCGATCCAAGGCGTTGATCTCCACACAGAGCCAGGTTCGCTCGGGGTCATGGCCAGGCAAGGAGGCACCTGCGCCCTCTCGGCCCGGGGAATCCAGTCTCTTGGGAGACTCCCACGTCTGGGCTTCTGCAGCAGCCACACCGGGCGCAGGAAGGACCACGCTTCCCTCCAACTTAGAGAGGGCGAAAGGGGCGGAGCCGGGCCCGCGGCGAAGCCCCTCCCCGGCCCGCGCGGCCTGCTGGATTCGCCCCGCCTCCCCCGCCCCCTAGCCGCCAGCCACCCCTCTTCTTCCTGCGCCACAGACCGGGCGGCCGTCCCGGGTGCGTCTGGGGCTGGGCGGTTCCAGTGGGCAGCGGCGGGCTCTGGGCCCAGGCCCTGCGAGGAGCGCGCCGCGCGTCCTCCTCTCTCCGGTAGTGGCGGGTCGCGGAAGTGACGTGGTGCACGGACAGGAGCGCGTTTGAATCGGTTCCCGGGTGATCCTCGCGCCTGTCGCTGTTCGGCCGCCGCCGCCACTGCTGCCGCCGCGGAGGAGGAGCTGCCTTGCGCCGGGCCGAGGCCTCGAGGCGCCCTGGGGCACTGGAGCTGAAGGCGCCGCGAGGAGCCCGCACCTCGACCCTGTGGGCGGTGGGGGCCGGCGCCGCTGTCTATTCTCCTTTCCCCCAATATGGCAGCGGCGGGCAGCGGTGGGCCCGGCGGGCCCTCTGAGGAGACTGTGGGGGATGGCGGAGGCGTTGGCGCCAGGACTGTGTACTTGTTTGACCGGCGCGAGAAGGAGTCGGAGCTCGGCGACCGGGCGCTGCAGGTTGGGGAGCGCTCTGACTACGCGGGATTCCGCGCCTCGGTTTGTCAGGTACGGGGAAGGGCGAAGGAGGGATGCGCGCGTAGAGTTGGGGGCGAGTGGGTGACGAGAAACCCAGGTTGCTCACCGAGGGCAATAAACCTGTCACCGGCCCCAGTCTTGCGGCTTTGGCTTCTGTCCCCCGGCGGCAGGCGGTGGCCCGGGCCTCGGAGTGCAGAGCCGGCTCCTCCGCGGGGCTCGCCCTGCCCGCCGTCCTCTTACCGGAGTCCCGCTGCCCGGGGTCGGGGACCTAGATGGTTAGTTGGCCCTTGGCGGGCTTAGCCCGATTGTGGCCCTACAGTTCATCGTCCTGTGGGGAAAGCAGCTGCTGTCTTTAATTGAGTTTATAATTTGTTTTTAAAAAGGAGAAGACAGAGTTATACCCTGTGGTTCTGTTACGAGTGTTGCGCGGTGAGAAGTTGTGAAATTACTTACTTAGGTTCACTGGACGATGCTGTAATTTACTTGGGTTATTCTGTCAAGAAGGTTTGCGAGGTCCGCCCTGGCGTGGTCCTTCCGCGCGGAAACACTTGTCCAAGTTAGTTAGCTTCGCAAGTGGAGCTGCTGTTCTGGTTTTCTGAGCCCTAATCCTCGGGAGTTCCTAACTTGGAGGGTGTTCATGAGTAACTGTGGGACACCTAAGAACGCATATATCCACCCTATGAGCTTGCTTTGAAAATGAATGACCATGTAAGAAAACCTGCTTTAACCTGTAAAGCATTTTATAGATAGGAGGTGGTGTTATGGCCCGCCCTTTAAAAAAGGAATGTCATGTCCTGAATTAACCACACGAGGTACTTTTAAAGCTGTGAAGAATACTTAACCTTCCAAGGAAGAACTTTGAAGCAGTGTTTTGCCTTTAGTAGGATGATAGGTTTACGAATGTTCTGGAGATGGAACTGCTGAAGATCTGTAGGATAAAAACAAATTGGGAGCAGGGACTTTGTTTTGTTCACAGCTGTAGTCCTGGAATGTTGTAGATGCCCAGATTAGAATGGAAAAATGAATGAAGACAACATATTAAGTCTGAAATTCATTCTATGCCTGGATGGATGTAGTAGCTTCTCATTGTGTTTGAGAAGTGAATGAATGAATGGTCACCTTTTTTGTTAAATGTTCCGTATTCAGAACCATACCACAAAAGGGAAACTCTTTACATTATTTTTATTGTAAAAATATCAACCTACTAATGGAAATGTGGAAGGAGTGGGGAGAAGTAAACGTTTTACTCATTGTAAAACTCACTGCCATACATACCCTGCTAGCACTTGGGCTGATAAAGTCTTTGCATTCTTCTTTCACAATCCC
>NW_003852934.1:18471-20320 GCF_000181295.1 Otolemur garnettii | reverse complement strand
TGAGACAGTCTCAAGCTTTCTCCCTGAGTAGAGTGCCATGGCAGGCTCACAGCAGCCTCCAACTCTTGGGCTCAAGTGATCCTCTTGCTTCAGTTTTTCTATGTTTAGTAGAGACAGGGTCTCACTTTTTTGCTTAAGCTGGTCTCCTACTTATGAGCTCAAGCATTCCACCTGCCTCGGTCTCCTACAGTGCTAGGATTACAGGTGTGAGCCACTGCCCTGGCCAGAAGTGTCTTTTAATGCAGGTCTTCATAAACAAAATTTGAAATGATTGATTTGGTATCACTGTTTAAATAACCAGATCTTTTTTTTTGAGACAGAGTCTCAAGCTGTCACCCTGGGTAGAGGGGTAGAGTGCTTCGGCATCACAGCTTACAGCAACCTCAAACTCTTGGGCCCAAGCGATTGTCTTGCCACAGCCTCCCAAGAAGCTGGGACTACCAGGCGCCTGCCATAATACCCGGCTATTTTATTTTTTTGGTTGCAGTTATCATTGTTGCTTAGCCAG
The DNA here is from genome assembly GCF_000181295.1 of Otolemur garnettii. Classification (NCBI taxonomy): domain Eukaryota; kingdom Metazoa; phylum Chordata; class Mammalia; order Primates; family Galagidae; genus Otolemur; species Otolemur garnettii. Next base: position 19,812 of record NW_003852934.1, on the reverse strand, counting down.
CCCAGATTGGGTTCGAACCCGGCACACTAGGTGTATGTGGCCAGTGCCCTGCCAACTTAGTTACTGAGGCTGCCTCATCTCTTCTTTTTGTTGACATTTGCATTACTTTAAATTTTTGTGATTTTAAGTAATGTTGTGATAAACATCTTTGAATGCATAGCCTTTTATGTCTTTGTTATTGTTTCTTTAGTTTAAAAACTTAGAAGTGAAATTCCTAAATTGAAGATCAGGAACATCATTAATGCTCCTGATAAGTATGTATTTAAAAATTAATTTTTGGCTCAGCGCCTGTAGCTCAGCAGCAATGGCGCGAGACACATATACTGGAGCTGGTGGGTTCGAATCCAGCCCCAGCCTGCCAAACAATGACAACTACAACCAAAATATAGCCAGGCATTGTGGCGGGCATCTGTATTCCCAGCTACTTGAGAGGCTGAGGCAAAAGAATTGCTTAAGCCCAAGAGTTTGAGGTTGCTGTGAGCTGTGACACCACGGCACTCTACCCAGGGCAACAGCTTGAGACTCTGTCTCAAAAAAAAAATTAATTTTCAATAGGGCTTTACTAATTTATTCTCACTCTAGAAATGTACTATAATATTTCCTTCTCCCTTCTCCCTTGGGAGATATCTCAGTAACTCTATTAGGTAGATATTCTTGGCCTTTTATTACAGAAGTAGAAACTGGTGACTTATCTAAGCAGATAGTAAAGCTCAAATTAATATTTAAACCCAGAACCCATGTTCATTCTATTATATCATTCTGCCTCAAATGAAGTTTTTTGCTATGGGGAACAGATACATTTGTTCCTAACTTCAATATTTCAGCTTGAAGGCCAAGGAAAATAGTTGCTTTGACTAATTCTTTTCCTCCTTCCTTTCACTTCATCTTCTAGAACAGATGAAGGTTAACTTTGATTAGAAGTGGGAGAGGAGGGTGGATGTTGTAGGTCATGCCAGTAATCCTAATACCCTGGGAGGGTAGGAGTTTGAGTAAACAGCCTGAGTGAAGCAAGCCCCAATCTCTACTAAAAATAGAAAAATTAGCTTATTGTGTGGCACCTGCCAGTGCTGTGAGCTATCCCAAGACTCTGGGGGAAAAAAAATGGGTGGCGCCTGTGGCTCAGTGGGTAGGGCACCGGCCCCATATACCGAGGGTGGTGGGTTTGAACCCAGCCAAACTGCAGCAAAAAAATAGCTGGGCGTTGTGGGGGGTGCCTGTGGTGCCAGCTACTAGGGAGGCTGAGGCAAGAGAACCACCTAAGCCCAGAAGCTGGAGGTTGCTGTGAGTTGTGATGCCATAGCACTCTACTGAGGGGGACAAAGTGAGACTCTGTTAAAAAAA
>NW_003852934.1:13735-16557 GCF_000181295.1 Otolemur garnettii | reverse complement strand
TGGATTTGAACCTGTAAGCTCCGGTGTATGTGGCTGGGTCCATAGCTGCTTGAGCTACAGGTGCCAAGCCTCACTTTCTGTTTCTATAAGTTTATCTTTTTTAGTTCATGCCACATGTGAGATCATATAGTTATTTGTCTTTCTTTGCTTGGCGTATTTCACTTAACATCCTCCGAGATCATCTATGATGCCAGAAAGGACAGAATTTTGTTATAATAGCAAAATAGTATTTCATAGTATATTGCTTTTTTTTTTTTGGAGACAGAGTCTCGAACCTTGGGTAGAGATGTGATATCACAGCTCACAGCAGTCTCCATCTCCAGCTTCAGCAATCTTCTTGCCTTAGGTTTTCTATTTTTAGTAGATAGGGGGTCTTGCTTTCGCTCAGGGTGGTCTCAAAGTAGTGAGCTCAAACAGTCCAACCCCCCTTCGCCTCCCAGAGTGCTAGGATTACAGGCATGAACCACTGTGCCGGGCTTCAATGTATATTTTTAATACTGTGTACTCTCTGAGGACAGGAGCCTTGTTTAGTAGTCAGTTTATAGCTGTTTAGTTATATGAATCGGTTTCTTACTTTCTTAAAAAAGTGCATTTGTGGTAGCTTACAACTGTATAGTATGTTTAAAATAACAAAAGATGAGAAAGGGAAAAAGTAAAGAAAAATAGATACCAAATAGTAAGATGTTACCTGAGGAAAATTGATAAATGAGGAATTCATTGATAATACCTTCCACTAATCCTGAGTCATCAAGGGTTTCTGAGTTCTCCAAGCAAAGAAGGAAGTGTAACTGATACAGAATCCACAACGTCTGTAAAATAAAAACAGTTCAACTGCCAGGGAAGCAGAACTTTGACTCGAGAAAAATTTCTTCCTCGTTTCCTCATAAATCCTGAGTGATAACTCCTTAGACATAAGAAAGGCTGCTGCTGCTTATCCTGTCCTTTAAAACAAGGTAGGATATATGTTAGGATGCAGTGCAAGCTGTTTCAACCAATAACTGTTTCGCATTCTTGTCGGAATTTCTTCCTCAGTTTCAATGTTGGGGACTCCTGGTCTGTGGGTGATTCCGAGACATAGCCATGAGACATAGTGGCAAAATACAATCACTCTAAATTTAGTTTGCAAAGTTTCAGAAGTGTCCTGACTGATTTATTTCATGGATGAAGTTTAGTGTATTTCAGAGGCTTTTATGGAAAGCAAAATAGCACTTCATAAGTGTTTCTTAAAATTGGTTTTTACGAGGAATTGGCCAGCAGATAGTTTGAAGCCAATCTAAGGACAATGGAGGGCGGCTATTTTGTATTGCTGATTAAAGGCAAATCCTTATGTTTTAAAAATTAAACCAGCTGGGGGAGGTGACTCACGCCTATAATCCTAGCACTCTGGGAGGCTGAGATGGGTAGATTGCCTGAGCTCACGGGTTTGAGACCAGCCTGAGCCAGCGGGAGACCTCATCTCTTAGTGGGGTGTTGTGGCAGGAGCCTGTAGTCCCAGCTGCTAAGGAGACTGAGGCAAGAGAATTGCTTGAGCCCAAGAGTTTTCACCAATTTGTAATGTCACCTCTACTTGCCCACTCTCCATTTCATGCATGGGGCCATTTCAGAGTCCTTTATTCTCTTCTTCTTCTATATTTTAAACTAGACATTTTCTAATGAAGAGCTGCAAACATACAAAAGAGTGAGCCATAATGAACCCCCTAGTAGTGATAACCCAAATTTAACAATTATCAAGAATATATCACACTAAAGACTAGGCAGAGTGGCTCACACCTATAATCCTAGTACTCTGGGAGGCCAAGACAGGTGGATTGCTTACCAGGCGTCCTCAAACTACGGCCTGTGGGCCACATGCAGCCTGCCTAGGACATTTATCTGGCCTGACAGGTGTTTTTGTCACTGCTGCCTGTCTTGTTTAGCAGCCGACTCGTCCCGGGGGCCCGCAGTCTGGCCCTCCAACAGTCCAAGGAACAGTGAACTGGCCCCCTGTTTAAAAAGTTTGAGGACCCCTGGAGCTGAGGAGTTCCAGACCACCATGAGCAAAAATCGAGATCCCGTCTCTACTAAAAATAGAAAAACTGAGGCAAGAGGATCGCTTGAGTTGGAGGTTGCTGTAAGCTATGATGCTTGAGACTTCTGTTTCAAAACAAACAAACAAACAAACAAACAAACAAAAAACCCAATGTGGTGGGTGCCTGTAGTCCCAGCTACTTAGGAGGCTGAGGCAAGAGAATTGCTTAAGCCAGGAGTTGGAAGTTTCTGTGAGATGTGATGCCACAGCACTCTACTGAGGGCAACATAGTGAGACTTTCTCAAAAACAAAAAACAAAAAAAACACCCCAGCATATCTAAGTCTTTGTTCATTTCACTCCATATACTTTATTTTTATTTATTTATTTATTTTTGAAGCCGGGACTACAGGCGCCTGCCGCAACATCTGGCTAGGCTATTTTTGTTGTTGTTGCTGTCACTGTTGTTTAGCAGGCTTGGGCTGGGTTTGACACCACCAACCCCAGTCTATGTGGCTGACTCCCTAACCACTGAGCAACAGGTGCCGAGTCACCATTATATATTTCAGCATGAATATCATCACACCATCAAAATTAAGCATTTTTAATATTTTATAAATATTTTGTTAAAAAAACTAAGCTTTTTTTTTTTTTTGAGACAGTCTCACTTTGTCACCCTCAGTAGAGTGCCTCAAACTCTTGGGCTCAACACGCCTCCCAAGTAACTGGGACTATAGACAACTGACACAATGCCCGGCTATTTCTGTTGTTGTAATTGTCATTGTTGTTTGGCAGGCCTGGGCTGGATTTGAATCT
>NW_003852934.1:9764-11051 GCF_000181295.1 Otolemur garnettii | reverse complement strand
AAGAAAAATAGCATAAATGATGTGGCATGAAATAATGTGTCTTTTTCCTTGGTGGGTCCTGCTCCTGTTAAAACTCTTTGAAAGTGTGCCCCAATCACTAGTGTTCCTAGGTGGCATATAGTAGCAGGAAAAACAACCTTGTTAAATATAATAGGTAATTTGTATAGATTTATGCTATATTAATTATGCATAGGCAAAATTTAAAAATACTGAAGCTTGGCATGGTGGCTCATATCTGTAATCCTAACAGTTTGGGATCGCTTGAGGCCAGGAGTTAAAAACCAGCCTAAGCAACATACCAAGACCCTATCTGTACAGAAAATTTTAAAAAACAACAACGACAGCAACAAAAAAATAGCTGGGTGTTGTGGCGGGCGCCTATAGTCCCAGCTACTGGGGAGGCTGAGGCAAGAGAATCGCTTAAGCCCAAGAATTTGAGGTTGCTGTGAGCTATGACGCCGTAGTACTCTACCGAGGGCAAGATAGTGAGACTCTGTCTGAGGAAAAAACAAACAAAAAAAACTCTCACCCCCAAGGACTCTTGTATTTCCTAGATAAGTAACTGTAGTGATTATTAGAAGATTGTAATATACAGGGTGTTCCAGAGGTTACCATAAATAGGAATAATTTAACAAACTTGTTAAATTTTATATATTTAGCATTTCTTACATTTATATATCAACATTTAAGAAATATTTTGTAAAATTTTGTAACATTTAACTATAATTTCCTGTTTTCCCTAAGTATGACATATGTATGGTGACCTTTAAGATATCCTGCATTATCAATATTTTTATATTTTTATCAACATGAATAATATCTTTATTTCCTTTGAGGAATAATTTTATTTCTGTTCTTTTGATAGACACTTGGCATTTCATCTGATGAAAAATTTGTTATTACAACAACAAGTAGGAAGGAAATTACCTGTGACAATTTTGGTAAGTAAACAGTGTTACTAAGTCCATGCTTTTATATTTAATATGTTTTAGTACATGATAGATGTGTGTTTTTATTATGTAGATTTTGGTTAATTTATTAGAGTGAGGGAGGCAACTGGCTATATGTGCATAGTTTCCATACTGGTTATATTTTTCAAGCGTTGTCATAGAAAAATAGTTGAGGCTTGGTGCTCGTAACTCTGTGGCTAGGGTGCCGGCCACATACACTGGAACTGGCAGGTTTGAACCTGGTCCAGGCCTGCCACACAACGATGACAGCAAAACAAATAGCGGGGCATTATGGTAAGTGCCTATAGTCCCAGCTGCTTGGGAGGCTGAAGCAAGA
>NW_003852934.1:8462-9408 GCF_000181295.1 Otolemur garnettii | reverse complement strand
GGTGTCATAGCTCCCAGCAACCTTGGACTTAAGTGGTTCTCTTGCCTTAGCCTCCCGAGTAGCTGGGACTACAGGCATCTACCATAAAGCCTGGCTTGTTTTTCTTTCTTTTTCTTTTCTTTTTTCCAGTAGAGCCTGGGTCTTGCTCTTATTCAGGTTATTTTCAAACTCCTGAGCTCAAGTGATCCTTCTTCTTTGGCCTTCTAGAATGTTTGGGTTATAGGCATGAGCCATTGGGCTTAGCCCATAGATATACTATTTGTGTATTCAACATTCATCAGTGCACTGAGTTTCTGATGCTAACCTAGCACTTAAGATTTTAACTCTTTATTACAGATGAAACTATTAAAGATGGAGTCACCCTATACCTGCTACAGTCAGTTGATCAGTTACTTCTGTCAGCTACAAAAGAACGAATTGACTTCTTACCTCACTATGACACACTGGTTAAAAGTGGCATGTATGAATATTATGCAAGTGAAGGACAGAATCCTTTGCGTAAGTATTTTATTTATACTAATTTTTTCTTTCTTTCTTTCTTTTAGAGACAGAGTCTTACTTTATTGCCTTCAGTAGAGTGCGGTGGCGTGACAGCTCACAGCAACCTCTAACTCCTCGGTTTAGGTGATTCTCTTGCCTCGACTTCCCTAGTAGCTGGGACTACAGGCACCCAGCACAATGCCCGGCTATTTTTTTTTTCCTTGCCTTGTTTTACTTCCCATGAGATACCACACTAGTCCATATTTATACCAAATTTGATAAACTTAGTTTCCTTTTTCTCTTGGTCTCATGTCCTCTTCTTTCACTTTTTATTAATATTCTCATTCTACTTTATTTTCAAGAATGACCATTCATTTTGAGCTTCCCTTACTCCACTTCATTATCACAATATACTTCTTTTACTGTGTAAGCAATTTCAGAGTAAAGATAGTCTTTTTTTTTTTTT
>NW_003852934.1:6814-8121 GCF_000181295.1 Otolemur garnettii | reverse complement strand
TTATTCTTCCTGGCCTCCTGCAGACCTTTTCAATTAAGAAAATAACTTGTTTTATTTTATTAGAAGTTGACATGGCTGAATTGCATGAGTAAGTGGTTTATGTTCTTCATGTGTCTACCATTTCCTTCTACCTTCTCTACTTAGCAGTTTCTGCCCTGTCTTTGGATTGTTTGCTAGTGATTTTCAGAAATCAGTTGATTTACTGAAAATTCTCTCCCTGGGCCCTCCCACAGTGTTTAGTAATAGTACTTAGATATTCATTGTAAACTTTCTCGTTAAGATTAGTTTTTTTTTTTTTTTTTACAGTTTTTGGCCAGGGCCCCGTTTGAACCCTCCACCTCTGGCATATGGGGCTGATGCCCTACTCCTTTGAGCCACAGACGCCGCCCTGTTTGTTTGTTTTTTTGAGACAGAGTCTCAAGCTGTCACCTTGGGTGGAGCACTGTGGCGTCACTGCTCACAGCAACCTCAAACTCTTGGGCTTAAGCGATTCTCTTGTCTCAGCCTCCCAAATAGCTGGGACTACAGGCACCCCCCACAATGCCTGGCTATTTTCTGGGTATAGTTGTCGTTGTTTGGTGGGCCTGGGCTGGATTTGAATCTACCAGCTCCAGTGTATGTGGCTGGTGCCTTAGCTGCTTGAACTATAGGTACTGAGCCAAGATTAGTTTTCCAGATTATAATATATGCATTATTATTTTCAGGAAGTTAGAAAACATAGATAAGCAAAAAGAACATAAAGAACATCTATACCACCCAGAACCTCTGCCACTGACACTTTGGGTGTCTATTATTTCAGACCTTTTTATGTTATTTGATTTTTTCTTTTTGAGACAGAGTCTCACTTTGTCTTCTCCTGTAGAGTGCCTTGGTGTCATAGTTCACAGTAACTTCAAATTCGTAAGCTCAAGTGATTCTCTTGCCTCAGCTTCCTGAGTAGCTGGGACTACAGGTGTCTACCACAGTGCCCAGCTATTTAGGTATAGGGTCTTGCTCTTTCTCAGGCTAGTCTTGAACCTGTGAGCTCAGGTGATCCACCTGCCTTGGCCTCCCAGAGTGCCAGGATTACAGGCGTGAGCCACTATTATTTGAGTTTCTAAAAAATTTATAGTGTAGGTTTGGCGCCTATAGCGCAGTGATTACGGCGCCAGCCACATACACCAAGGCTGGTGGGTTCAAACCCAGCCTGGGCCAGCTAAACAATAGTGACAACTGCAACAAGAAATAGCCTGCCGGCTCAGCGCCTATAGCTCAACCGGCTAAGGCGCCAGCCACGTACACCTAAGGTGGCGGGTTCGAATCCCCAG
>NW_003852934.1:4539-6139 GCF_000181295.1 Otolemur garnettii | reverse complement strand
AAAAAGAAAATAGTGCCATATTTACCTCTTGAATTCCAGTTTGGTCCTTCAGCTGCCCATGAGATGTCTCCACTAAGATGTCTAAAATGGGAATGCTGATCTGTTCACTAAATTCTGTATTGCATATGGTTTTCCCCATTGGAATTAATTATTGCTCAGCCCCCAAATTAAATTGATTGTTTTCATTTAATCTGTCAGAAAAATCCCGTTGATCCTGTCTTTAGTATTTATCTACAAAAAGATCATTTCTCACCACTTTTGTTGCTATCACCTAGTCTCAGGTACCATCCATATCACCTAGATTACATAGTTGCCTTCTAACTGGTATCTTTCTTTTCATCCTTGTCCTTACATGTCTAAGGTTTGAAAAGTTGGATTGTATCATTCTTTTGCTCAAACCTCCCACATCTCACCATTTCACTGAGAGTAAAAGCCTTAGTTCTTGCAGTTACCTACAGGCCTTGGCAGCTCTGCATTATACTTCTCTGACTTTGTTTCTATTATGCTTCTTGCTTGCTACTCCCTTCTAATGCCTACCATATAATCAAGCTAGGGTCCTTCTGCTGGAGTACTCTTCCTGTAGATAGTCCTAGATGCGTTTCCTTCCCTCATTCAATTCTTGTCTGTTACCTTCTCAATAACACTTTCCTGATCACCTTCTTTAATTGCAGTGGTCTTCCGTCTGTCTTTCTGTTATTTTATTCCTTTCATCAGTTCTCTTTCTTTTCTCCACAGCACATACTCCTTCTAACATATTATATAATTTACTTATTTATTATGATTATATTTTATATGCCATCTTCCTTTATTAGAATGTTAAATCTATAAGAATAGGACCTTCGTCCATTTTGAGCAGTTCCTAGAACAATGCCTGGGAAATAGTAGGTGCTTAAGTATTTGAATATTGAATGAATCCTTAATTCTTTCCCTTGGATAAATTACTAAACGTATAATTGTAGAGTCAACGGATATATTCATTGCAAAGACTTTTTAATTTTTTTTTTCCTTTGAGACAGAGTTTCACTGAGTTGCACTGGGATAGAGTGCTGTGGTATCATAGCACTCTACCCAGGGCAATAGCTTGAGGCTCTGTCTTAGAAAAAAAAAGAATAAAAGAAAAAAACTTTTTCAGTTAAGCTCAGTATCTGCTTTAGTTCCCTGTGAAGTATCTCTACTCTTTGAGCTTGGTGTGGTAGTAGGACATTATGTCTGAAACTGAATTTTTCTTTCCTTCACTCCAAATTTTCCCTTTTGGGAAATAAGACCATTTATCTAGTCTTCTAAAGGCAGAAATGTGAATGTAGTTTTGATTTCCTAATCAGGTATTAAATTTTACTCATGTCTTCCTTAATTTGTCTTAAGTTTTTTTTTATAAATTATTTTTCACTTTTTTTGAGACTGAGTCTTATTTATTATGTTGCCCTTGGTAGAATGCTGTGGCATCATAGCTCACAGCAACCTCAAACTCCTGGGTTTAGGTAATTCTCTTGCCTTAGCCTCCTGAGTAGCTGGGACCACAGGCCCCTGCCACAATGCCCGGCTATTTTTTTGTTGCAGTTTGACCAGGGCCAGGTTTAAACCCACCACCCTTGGTATATGG
>NW_003852934.1:0-3968 GCF_000181295.1 Otolemur garnettii | reverse complement strand
GGGCTGGATTCGAACCTGCCACCTTAGGTGTATGTGGCTGGCACCTTAGCCACTTGAGCCACAGGCGCAGAGCCTGTTTTGTTTTGTTTTTGTTTTTGTTTTTTTGAGACAGGGTTTTACTGTGTCGCCCTTGGTAGAGTGCTATGGTGTCACAGCTCACAGCAACCTCTAACTCTTGGGCATAAGCAATTCTCATGCTTTAGCCTCCTAAGTAGCTGGGAATACAGGCACCAGCTGCAACCCTCTGCTATTTTTTGGTTGCAGTTGTTTAGCTGGCCTGGATAGGACTCAAACCTGCCACCCTTGGTGTATGTGGCTGATGCTGTAACCACTGTGCTACAGGCACTGAGTTGGCTATTTATTTTATTATTATTTTCTTTTTAGAGATAGAGTGTCACTGTATTGCCCAGGCTAGTCTCAAACTTCTGTCTCAAACTCCTGGCTTCAAGCTATCCTCCTGCCTCAGCCTCCTGAGTTGCTAGAATTACATGCAAGAGCCATGTGCCTAGTTCCCTGACTTATTTTCTAGAGTTGTTACCCTTAGCCATATCCTTACAAGTTTCTGATTTGTGGTGACTTCTTTGTGATTAGCATTAGCTTATAAACATAGCCATCTCTTGAGTGTTTTAGAATGAATAGAAGTACTTGCTGTAGTGCTATTCTGCTCATTAATTAGAGCTTTAGTTGGTTTAAGCATGTGTGGAATTAAGAGATACGAATTTGGTATGGTTTCTTTCTTTTTAATTACTGGCATAAAAGCAGGAAATAGTTTGAGTAGTTACCTTGAAAAGAAGAGAGTATTAGTGCTTGGCCAGTGATAACTTGAATGTCAAGTTGGTGGTGTGGTAAGGGAATTAGTGGCAGTTCTGTGTCAGTTAAGCAGATGAGTTCTGCCATTTGAGAAGTTTCTGTTAATTGAAAGAATTCACCGTTCAGGCCAGGCACTGTGGTTCATGCCTGTAAATCCTAGCCCTCTGTGAGGCGAAAGGTGGGAGGCTTTCTTGAGCTTAGGAGTTCTAGATCAGCTTGAGCAAGAGCTTGAGCCTATCTGTACTAAAAATAGAAAAATTAGCTAGGCCAGGTGGCACCAGCGTGTAGTCCTAGCTACTTGGAAGGCTTCGGGAGAGGGTGATCCTTTCTGTCCAGGAGTTTGAGGTTGCTGTAAGCTACGGTCATGCCACTCTAGCCTGTACAATAGAGTGAGACTCTTGTCTCAAAAAAAGAGAAAGGAGACTTGGTGCCAGTAGCACAGTGGTTACGGCACCAGGCACATGCACTGAGGCTGGCGGGTTTGAGCCCAGGTCAGGCCAGCTAAACAACAATGACAACTGCAACCAAAAACTAGCTGGGCGTTCTGGCAGGCTCCTGTAGTCCCAGCTACTTGGAAGGCTGAGGCAAGAGAATCGCCTAAGCCCCAGAGCTGGAGGTTGCTGTGAGCTGTGACTCCATAGCACTCTACCAAGGGTGACATAGTGAGACTCTGTCTCAAAAAAAAAAAAAGAGAGAAAGGAATGAGCCAGGCATGGGCTCATGCCTGTAATCCTAGCCCTCTTGGAGGCCAAGTTGGGTGGATTGCCTGAGATCATGGGTTTGAGACCAGCCTGAGCCAGAGTGAGACCCCACTTCTGAAAATAGCTGGGGGGTGTGGCAGGCATCTCTAAGTCCTAGCAATTCGGGAGGCTGAGGCAAGAAAATCACCTAAGCCCAAGAGTTTGAGGTTGCTGTGAGCTGTGACGGCGTGGCACTCTATGGAGGGTGACAAATTAAGACTCTATCTTAAAAGAAACAAAACCTCCCACTCTATTCAAATTAGCTTTAAGAAACATTGATAGTTGCTTTTATATTTGCCTCCACATCTCTAAATGTGTTTACTTTTGACTTGTGCATAATGTAATTACATATCACACACTGATACTTGATTTTGTTAAATCTATTTGTCTTCTATTTGTTTGTTATGTCTATAAGTTTGTCTTTAGATTATAAACTCTTCGAAACTAGGAATCATGCTTGGCTAACTCAGGTGTATGGTGCCATACCAGTACTGGTTGATGACTTCTTTGTGATTGATTTTGATGCCTTTGTTATGTATTGTATCATTAGGACCAGACTAATGCTTTTAATTCTGGCTCTTTGGAAAATAAAAGTGATAGCTTTAAAGTACTTGAGAATTTTTTCCAGTTTTGAATTATCGTATGATGTATGTAGGAAGGAATGAAATAATGTTTTCTTAATCTCTTCCAGCATTTGCTCTCGCAGAATTAATTGATAATTCATTGTCTGCCACTTCTCGTAATGTGGGTATTAGAAGAATACAGATCAGATTGGTAAGAAAATAATATAAAGTAATTTAACTTTTCCTTTTATAAAAGTAGTATAAGTTAGGCCGAGTGTGGTAGCTCATGCCTGTAATCCCAGCACTCTGGGAGGCTGAGGTGGGTGGATTGCCTGAGCTCAAGAGTTGGAGACCAGCCTGAACCAGAGTGAGACGCTTGTCTCTAAAAATAGCCGGACATTATGGTGGGTGCCTGTAGTCCCAGCTACTGGGTAGGATGAAGCAAGAGAATCACTTGAGTCTAAAGAGATCACAAGAGTCTAAAGTTGCTGTGAGCTATGACGCCATGGTATACTGAGGGCAACAAAGTGAGACTCTGTTGCATAAAAAAAAAAAAAGTGCTATAAGGTGATTAGACAAAAATTAGAAAATAAACTATATGTAGAAACAATTGTCATATTTCTTCATCCATTGTTAAAATTTTGTCGTGTGCTCTTTTTCTGTGCATATATGTATACATGTACATGTACATTTTAATTTTTATATTCTATTTTCCTTAAATAGTAAATTATTAACATTTGCTATATCATGAATTTTCTATAATACGATATTCCATTGCTACAGAGTGGCTTACTGGTTGTAATATAAGTTATATAGTCAGTGTTCTCTTGTTGAATATTTAGATATTTTTACCTCTGAAAGCAAAGCTGGGATGATGAATATTACTATATGGCTTTGTGCACATCTCTGCTTATTTCTTTAAGTTAAATTCTGAGAAATGGAATTTCTAGGCTGAAGGACATGAAGAATTCTGAGGTTTATGATACAGCTGAAGTGTCTTTTAGAAAGTATTAATTTACACTTCCACTACAGTGTATAAGTGAGCCCATTTAGTCACTTTTTTTCATATTTAACTTCTAATATTTTAAGTATTGATTTAACCTTTTCTTTTTGAACTTATTTTGTTTCACAGCTTTTTGATGAGACACAAGGAAAACCTGCTGTTGCAGTGATGGATAATGGAAGAGGAATGACCTCTAAACAGCTCAACAACTGGGCTGTGTATAGGTTGTCAAAATTTACAAGGCAAGGTGACTTTGAAAGGTTAGAAAACCTTAATTTTTTTATGGGACGCTGTGTATTTTAATAAGGGTAAAAATTTAACATGCCCTTAGGTACACAAGATATATTAGAAATTTTGAAGTTACCAGCATATTTATTTAGGCTTTTATATTATAGAACCTTTATGATCAATTTTCAGAAATAGAACTACATAATGTGGTACCTTTTCCTTGAAACACTCTCTTTGCTAAAGTGTGTAGGAGTTAAGGTGATGTGTTGAGTATGTTGGCGTTTTCCCCCTTTTCTTATTAAGTCTGTGTAGCTGCTTAGAGCAGTATAATGGTTTAGAAATAGGGTTAGAAATCACTTTGTACTACTTGCAAAATGTCTACAACTACACGTGGTTCTGTGGAGTTCACTATTATTGCTCTACTTTCAGAGGTCTATTTTGCATACCTATTAGGGAATAGAATCCAGTCATGGGTTTTATATCAGAATATGCTTGTAGAAAATATCCTGAGAGAGAATGGTTTAGGGAAGACAAAATATGCTAAAAGCTGTCAGAGATAAAAAGATTTGCATGTTTGGCATAATAGCAGACCTCTATTAAGAAGAGCTTTGATTGGCTCTGCGC
>NW_003852933.1:22084-24770 GCF_000181295.1 Otolemur garnettii | reverse complement strand
TGGATATGAACATATTTTATGAACTCCAAGATGCTGTTAGGTATTACTATTAAAGAAGGGAAGCATAAGAAATGAAGATAAAAGTAATGTTTTGCTAAAATTATCTCTTGAGGCTCATATAAACTTAAAAGAAATCAATACAATATTGTGGATATTTGTTTTTAAAAAGTACCCTATACTGTGTTTGGAGAAGAAAGAAAAGATAAATGCAATTTGTTTTATTTCATTTTTACCATTTTATTGACAGACATGGCTATATTTAACATGTCAAATTTATTATAAAACCTTAATAAATCTATTCCTTTAAAGTAATGGAATTTTCTATCATTTTATTTAAACATATTTATTGGAAAAACTGTTGCTTCCTTAAGAGTTTAGGGTGCTTTTAAAAAACAAATATCCACACTATTGTATTGATTTCTTTTAAGTTTATATGAACCTCAAGAGATAATTTTAGCAAAACATTACTTTTATCTTCATTTTGTTTCTTAATTTGTTTTGTGATGAATTATATTGTGGATTTACATATGTTGAACCAGGGACCCTGGTTCCCTTTGGGACCCTGGGATAAAACTTACTTGTTCGTGGTGTGTAACTTTTTTGATGTGTTGCTGGATTCTGTTTGTTAGGACTTTGTTGAATATTTTTGCATCAATATTCATTAGTGATATTGGTGTACAATTTTCTTTTCTTATGGGGTGTTTTCCTGGTTTGAGGGTCAAGGTGATGTTTGCTTCATAGAATGTGTTGGGTAGTATTCCTTCTTTTTCTCTCTATTTTGGGAAAGGTTAAGTAATATAAGTACTAGTTCCTCTTTAAAGGTTTGTTAGAATTCTGGTGTGAAGTCATCTGGTCCCAGGCTTTTCTTTTTAGGGAGATTTTGTATAGTTGACGCTGTTTCAGAACTTGACATAGGCCTGTTCATCATTTTCACTTCCTTGTGGCTAAGTCTTGGAAGGTGGTGTGCTTCCATGTATTGGTCAATTTCCTTCAGATTTTCATATTTCTGAGAATAAAGTTTCTTGTAATATTCATTAAGGATTTTTTTGAATTTCTGAGGGGTCTGTTGTTATTTTGTCTTTACCAATTCTGATTGATGAAATTAGAGATTTTACTCTTTTTCCTGGTTAGTTTGGCCAAACATTTATCTATTTTATTGACATTTTCCAAACACCAACTTTTTGATTTATTGATCTGTTGTATATTCCTTTTGTTTTCAATTTCATTTAATTCTGTTCTAATTTTGGTTATTTCTTTTCTTCTGCTGGATTTGGGTTTGGAATGTTTTTACTTTTCCAGTTGTTTGAGATGTCATATTTTGTTAACTTCTTCTCTTTGCAATCTCTTGAGGAAGGCTTACAGTGTTATAAATTTCCGTCTTAGGACTGCCGTAACAGTATCCTAGAGGTTCTGATAATTTGTGTCATTTGCTACAAACTCATCTTCAGCTATAGGACTGACTCATGGCTGGCATAATACAAACATGGTCAGTGTTTCCCCTTTACTGATTCTTAGTTGTGTGGAATAGGGTTGAGTAAGTATGAATATATAGGCCAGCATTCTCCACCAGGTAGTAAAAAGACAGAAACCATTAATGCCACTTTAAAAACATAAAAAGAAAGAATGATAGGTAGTATCATTTCCCTAGGAATATGGGTGGTAGTAACATTTACATGTGTTGTCATGGCATTGTGTCAGTAAATGATGCTTATTTTAGAACTTACAAATGCAACAAACAACCTACCAACAAAGGAACAAATAACAATTTTTTAAGAAAGAAGTTTCTCTGAGTGCCTGAGTGCCCACTATCTTTTACTACATTTCAGTAATATCTAATGGTGATGTCCCTTTAGTTGTGTGTCAGTAATATCTAATGGTGATGTCCATTTAGTTGTGTGTATATTAAGTTTTTACACTTATTCATTCAGTTGTGAAAGGCATACGTTCAGGATTTCTTATCATTCTTCAGTTTTGTAAGCAGAGGTTTCAGTTGTCCATTTAAATTTTTATTGGTCCAGGTTTTTGTGTACAAGAATGTACATGATACGTCTACTTTTATGATGTTCTGTAAATCACTGTTGAATTGTACTTGGAATTTCTTAATTAGATGGCAAACATTCACATTAAAATAATGCTCTTATTCTAGGTGCATACCAGTAGTAGTAGTATCTGCTTTATACACAGGCATGCAAACCCAAATTCAGAATTAGCGTCACACTGGAAGACAGGTTAACAGGCCAATGGAACTAACTTGCCAGCTATGGTTCCTCCTGGATTCATTCAGAAGCTGACTCATAACTGCACTTTGTCTCTGCTTTTTCTGCTGAGAAGTAAATTAAATGTCAGGAATATTTCCACTTCTGAGAAGGGCAGTAGGATACATATTGTTTCCCTACTTTGTTGGATTGCTTGAATGCCTCCATGTACTCTCATCATATGCTCCCAAGAAGCTACTTCCAAAGAGAATAAAGGCTTCCATTTGATTCTAGGACTTTTCTGAATTCAGAATGGAAGTTTTATGATAGATATGGACAAATCCCACTTTGATAATCTCTCTTCAGCTTCATAAATTAAAGTGCCTCCAAATTTACCACCCCATGTAAGAATATTTTATCTTCCAGTCATAGAAAGCCTGCATTTTCAGCTTATTCTATTAGCTATTGTCTGTGACTCAGTAAAAATTCAC
>NW_003852933.1:15268-20121 GCF_000181295.1 Otolemur garnettii | reverse complement strand
TGTGATTTTTGGTCTTCTGGATATATACCTAGTAGAGGAATTGTAGGATCAAATGGCAGGTCTATTTTTAGTTCTCTAAGTGTTCTCCAAACATCTTTCCAAAGGGAACATATTAGTTTTCATTCCCACCAGCACTGTAAAAGGGTTCCTTTTTCTCCACATCCATGCCAGCATGTCTAGTTTTGGGATTTTGTGATGTGGACTAATCTTACTGGAGTTAGATGGTATTTCAAAGTAGTTTTGATTTGCATTTCTCTGATGATTAAGGATTATGAGCACTTTTTCATATGTCTGTAGGCCATGCACCTGTCTTAAGAGAATTTTCTCTTCAAGTCCCAAGCCTACCCCGAGATGGGATCACTTGTTCTTTTCTTGCTAATACATTGGAGTTCTCTGTGGATTCTGGTTATTAAAGGTTGTGGATTCCAACCTTTGTTGGAGATATTACCTGCAAATATCTTTTTCCATTCTAAGCTCTCTCTGCTACTGAGGGGTCTATTGTTACTTTGTCTTTACCATTTCTGATTGATGAAATTAGAGATTTAACTCTTTTTTTCTTTGGTTAGGTTGGCCAAAGTTTTATCTGTTTTATTGACCTTTTTAAACACCAACTTTTTGATTTATTGATGTGTTGTATAATCCTTGTGTTTTCAATTTCATTTAATTATGCTCTAATTTTGGGTAATTCTTTTCTACAGCTGGGTTTGGGATTGGAATGCTTTTCCTTTTCCAGTTCCTTGAGATGTCCCTTTAAGTTGTTAACTTCCTCTCTTTCCATTCTCTTGAGGAAGGCTTGCAGTGCTATAAATTTCCCTCTTAGGACTGCCTTAGCAGTATCCCAGAGGTTCTGACTACTTGTGTCTTCATTATCGTTTTGTTCTAAAAATTTGGTAATTTCCTTTGTGATCTCATCTCTGACCCATCTATCATTCAGCATAAGGTTATTTAGCTTCCATGTTTTCGTATGAGACTGAAGATTCCTGTTGGTACTGAGTTCAACTTTTATTCCACGATGGTCTGAGAAGATGCATGGAATAATTTCTATTCTTTTAAATTTACTTAGACTTATGGCCTAAGATGTGATTGATTTTGGAGTATGTTCCATGGACTGATGAGAAGAACGTGTATTCAGTTTTGTTAGGATGAAATGTTCTGTAGATGTCTGATAAGTACAGAAGTTGAATAGTTAAATTTAAATCTAAGATTTCTTTGCTAAGCTTCTTATTGGAGGATCTGTCCAACACTGCCAAAGGAGTGTTAAAATCTCTGAGTATGATGGAACTGGGAGAGATCAAGTTGTTCATGCTGTTAGAGTATCTCTTATAAATTGAGGTATATTCTGGTTGGGTGCATAGATATTGATAATTGATATCTCATCATATTGAGTATTACCCTTAACAAATATAAAATGGCCATCCATATCCTTGCTTATTTTTGTTGGTTTAAACCCTAATGTATCTACAAGTAAAACTGCAACACCTGCTTTTTTCTGTTTTCAATTTGTCTGGAATATAGATGACCATCCCTTCACCCTGAGTCTATATTTATCTTTTAAAGTAAGATGTGATTCTTGAATACAATAGATGTCTGGTCTGAGTTTCTGTATCCAATCAACCAATCTGTACCTTTTTAAAGGACAATTTAAGCCATTTGCATTGATAGAAATTATTGATAAGCCTGGGGAAATATTGGTCCTCGAGTTGCTCGAAAGTCCAGTAGACATTTTTAATCCTTTTGCCACTGTGGAAGTTGGAATTTGATCAAAAGTTTCTGAGTGAGCTTACTTTTGTGGTGGAGGATTGCACCGGTCATTATGGAGGATAGGTTTGATAATTTCCTGCAGAGCTCATTTAGTTATGGCAAATTTCTTCAACATGTGAATGTTGTAAAAATATTTAATTTCTCCATCATAGATGAAACTCAGGTTAGTGGATACAGGTTCCTGGGTTGGAAGTTATTTTGTTTTAGGAGATTAAAAGTCACTGACCATCCTCTTCTAGCCTGAAGTTTTCAGCAGGGAGATCTGCAGTCATTCTAATACTCTTCCCCTTGTAGGTTATGATTTTCTTGCATCTAACTGCTTTCAGAATTTTCTCTTTCATATTAACTTTAGTGAAGTTAATTAGACAGCCTGGGGGATGTCTTGTTCGAGTTGAGTCATGCTGGGGTTCTGAAACTATCTGCTATCTGAATTTCAGAATCTCTTGGCATGTCTGGAAAGTCTCTTTCATAATTTCATGAAGAAGAGTCTCTGTATTTTGTGAAGCTACTTTGTCACCTTCAGGGATTCCTATAAGGCAAATGTTAGTTTTCTTCGAATTATCCCAGAGCTCTCTGTGAGAAAGATCCATTTTTGCTTTCCATTTCTTTTCATCTTTGAGCTCTTGGGCTTGTTCAAAAGCTTTGTCTTCAATGTCAGAAATCCTTTCTTTTGCCTGTTCCACTCTGTTATGGAGGGATTCTACCGTATTTTTCAGATCTTTGAGGGCTATGAACTCTTGCCTCAATGTTTCAAAATCTTTGATCATTTATCTTTGAAATCTTTGAATACTTGAGACATCTTTTGAATTTCTTGAGACATCTTTTGAATAATTTCTTGGATTTCTAGCTCTTTCTTCCATTCTGTTAATCTTATTTGCTATCCAAATTCTGAACTCTATTTCTGACATCTCAGCTATCTGTTTGGATGGGATCTTCAATTGCTTCTGCCACATCCTTCCTTTTGGAGGTTGATCTACTCTGGTCAATAGTATTACTGGAGTTGTTCCGCTGATTCTGCCCCTTGCTGGATTTACTCCATTTGGCTAGGTGAGCAGGTAAGAAGAAGTTGGGTTGGGGTCTCTGGGAGTAGTATTTTACTAGCCCTTTTGGGCAAAGGCTGGGACTGGCATCAGTACCTTTTCCCCTAGAGCTTTGCCAAGGATGCATTTAGTGCTATGGTCTGAGAGCCTGGAGGCCTGTTTGGTATGGTGGGGCTAAGTGTCTCTATCTTGCTTTTGGTTGGTCTCTGTTCTACCTTAGAAAATAAGTTACTCTGAGTTAAAGTCTCAGCTGTGGAGAAATATCAGCGATTAAGTCACCCCTCCCCTAGCAGGCGACGGTTGGGAAAGGAAAACCACACCTACCCACAGCCACACCCCCAGGGTACCACTTTGGATAGTTCTCCAGTGATTGGCCCAGTTAAGAGATCTAAATCAAGTATCACAGTCAGCACTGGTCTCAAGTGGGCGAGTTCAAAAGTTCTCTGTCAACCATACAGCAGGGGTCTTCTGGCAGCTCGATATGACTTGCTCTGGTGCTCTGTGGGGTCAGAAGGACCTACCCAGCAAATAAATTAATCTAGGAAGGTTGATGCCTCCTTCCCCACCTTGCACCTTTGTCATACCCAATCACTGGAGACCCCACAGGGTGGTGACCTAGTTGCCCAATAAGCGAATGCAGTAGGGCTTTGTGTCTGCCAGAGTCAAAGTAGAGTCAGTGCCACCTCCACTTGGTTACTGCTCTTTGTCCCCAGCCAGAAAAGGGCATTGAAGCCTGTCTGTCTCAGGCACTCAATGACGGTTGGAGAATGTTCTGCCTGAAGTCAATTTAGGCCTGAGAAAATCCAGAGAGCACCAGAGATTCTCCCTCAACCACCAGTTAATTTGCCCAGTTCAAGAGATCCAAGCCTATTGACCCTATCAGTACCCACTCTGTAGTTTGAAAGTTCACAAGGTCTCCAGCAACTAGGTAGTAGGAATCTACTGGTAGCTCAAGTGCGGCTCACTCTGATGCTCTGAGGAGTCAGAAAGGCCCGTTCAGTAGATGATTTGGAGTAAGGAGGCTGATTTCTCTTTCCCCTCCTTGTTTGCCCTTCACCACTGGACTCTGGTAATCCCAATTTCTGGTAACCCCACCACCTGTCTCTGTTAACCCAGACTCTGTGGCCCAGTCCTGTCCAATAAGCGAGTGTGTCAGGGTTCAGCCTGCCAGAGTCCAAGTAAAGTCAATGCCTCCTCCAGACCTCGTGACCACTCTTTGTCGCCAGCCAACAGAGGGAGCTGAAGCCTATCTGCCTTGGGCACTCAATGGCAGCTGGAGTATATTCCACCTGGGCTCAATCTAAACCTGAATTTGTTTTCTTGAAGTCATGGCTTGCCTTGGTGGAGAAGACGTGTGTTTATCTATCTCTTCTCTCAGCTTGGCTCTCCTGCTTCAGCTTCATTGGGTTCTTTTTGACTGTTATCTCTCCTCCTGAGCTGGAGTTTATGTTGAAAACTAGCTCCAGTCAGCCCTCATCCCCTGTTCCTCCATATTCTTATTGAATGTAAAAATTGGAGTTAGGGAAAATAGCCAACCCAAGGACTTAGCAAAGTACAAAACACATTGAAACCAAGTGAACAAATAAATAGACAAAAATGCTGCCAGACACACAAGCATACAGATGCACAGACATCAGAAACAAGTAAACAAACAGACAAAAAACAAAACAAAAGACAAACAAAAAACAAGCAAACAAACAAAAAAACCCAAAACCAAGTCTATTAGTCTGATGTAAGCACTCTCAGCAACCATAAGAAGAGGAGAGGAAGAGAAAAGAGAAAAGGAAGAATAGCATTAACAATAAAAAACATAAAACAGCATGGTATTGGCACAAAAACAGAGAGGCAGATGTATGGAACAGAATAGAAAGCCAACAGATAGATCCAGCTACCTACCATTACCTCATCTTTGATAAACCAATAAAAAACATTGAATGGGGAAAAGATTCCCTATTTAACAAATGGTGCTGGACGAACTGGCTGGGGACCTGTAGAAGACTGAAACTGGATCCACACCTTTCACCATTAACTAAGATAGATTCTCACTGGATT